>NC_041224.1:120736782-120737214 GCF_002837175.3 Physeter macrocephalus | reverse complement strand
GCACAGGCTCTGGACGCACAGGCTCAGCGGCCATGGCTCACGGGCCCAGCCGCTCCGCGGCATGTGGGATCTTCCCGGACCAGGGCACGAACCCGCGTCCCCTGCATCGGCAGGCGGACTCTCAACCACTGCGCCACCAGGGAAGCCCAGTCCTTTGTATTTCTGCAGTGTCAGCTGTTACTTCTCCTTCTTCATTTCTAATTCTATGATTTGAGTCTTCTCTCTTTTTTCTTGATGTGTCTGGCTAATGGTTTATCAATTTTGTTTACCTTCCCAAAGAACCAGCTTTTAGTCTTACTGATCTTTGCTATTGTTTCCTTCATTTCTTTTTCCTTTATTTCTGATCTGATTTTTATGATTTCTTTCCTTCTGCAAACTTTGGGGGTTTTTTGTTCTTCTTTCTCTAACTGCTTTAGGTGTAAGGTTAGGTTG
>NC_041224.1:120735501-120736579 GCF_002837175.3 Physeter macrocephalus | reverse complement strand
GTTGTTTATTTGAGATGTTTCCTGTTTCTTGAGGTAGGATTGTATTGCTATAAGCTTCCCTCTTAGAACTGCTTTTGCAGCATCCCATAGATTTTGGGTCGTCATGTTTTCACTGTCATTTGTTTCTAGGTATTTTTTGATTTCCTTTTTGATTTCTTCAGTGATCTCTTGGTTATTTAGTACTGTATTGTTTAGCCCCCATGTGTTTGTATTTCTTACAGATTTTTTTCTGTAATTGATATCTAGTCTCATAGCGTTGTTGTTGGAAAAGATAACCTGATACTATTTCAATTTTCTTATAACTACCAAGGTTTGATTTGTGACCCAAGATATGATCTATCCTGGAGAATGTTCCATGAGCACTTGAGAAGAAAATGTATTCTGTTATTTTTGGATGGAATGTCCTATAAATATCAATTAAGTCCATCTTGTTTAATGTATCATTTAAAGCTTGTGTTTCCTTGTTTATTTTCATTTTGGTTGATCTGTCCATTGGTGAATGTGGGATGTTAAAGTCCCCTACTATGATTGTGTTACTGTTGATTTCCCCTTTTATGGCTGTTAGCATTTGCCTTATGTATTGCGGTGCTCCTATGTTGGGTGCATAAATATTTACAACTGTTATATCTTCTTCTTGGATTGATCCCTTGAGCATTACGTAGTGTCCTTCTTTGGCTCTAGTAAATAGTCTTTACTTTTGCCTGATATGGGAATTGCTACTCCAGCTTTCTTTTGATTTCTATTTGCATGGAATATCTTTTTCCATCCCTTCACTTTCAGTCTGTATGTGTCCCTAGGTCTGAAGTGGGTTTCTTGTACACAGCATATATACGGGCCTTGGTTTTGTATCCATTCAGCCAGTCTGTGTCTTTTGGTTGGAGCATTTAATCCATTTACATTTAAGGTAGTTACCAATATGTATGTGCCTATTCCCATTTTCTTAATTGTTTTGGGTTTGTTATTGTAGGTCTTTTCCTTCTCTTGTGTTTCCTGCCTAGAGAAGTTCCTTTAGCATTTGTTGTAAAACTGGTTTGGTGGTGCTGAATTCTCTTAGCTTTTGCTTGTCTGTAAAGGTTTT
>NC_041224.1:120621614-120734648 GCF_002837175.3 Physeter macrocephalus | reverse complement strand
GGCTAAGGTTGGTTCAGTGGGTTGTGTAGGCTTCCTGGTGGAGGGAACTGGTGCCTGTGTTCTGGTGGATGAGGCTGGATCTTGTCTTTCTGGTGGGCAGGACCGCATCTGGTGGTGTGTTTTGGGGTGTCTGTGAGCTTATTATGATTTTAGGCAGCCTCTCTGCTAATGGGTGGGGTTGTGTTCCTGTCTTGCTAGTTGTTTGGCCTAGGGTTTCCAGCACTGTAGCTTGCTGGTCTTTGAGTGGAGCTGGGTCTTAGTGTTGAGATGGAGATCTCTGGGAGAGCTTTCACCGTTTGCTATTACGTGGAGCTGGGAGGTCTCTGATGGACCAATGTCCTGAACTTGGCTCTCCCACCTCAGAGGCACAGGCCTGATACCCGGCCAGAGCACCTCAGCCACACGGGTTTTGGGAAGTCTGAGCAACCAAACCAAAAAACAAATCCACCAATGATAACAAGCGCTAGAAAGCATACTAAAAAAACAAACAAACAAACAAACAAAAACCAAAATAAAATGGACAGACAGAACCCTAGGACAAATGGTAAAAGCAAAGCTACACAGACAAAATCACACAGAGAAGCACAGACATATACACTCACAAAAAGGAGAAAAAGGAAAAAAAAAAAAATATATATATATATACATAAAAAAAGAAAGAGCACAACCAAATCAATAAACAAATCCACCAATGATAATAAGCTCTAAGTACTAAACAAACAAAAAAAAACCAAAATAAAATGGACAGACAGAACCCTAGGACAAATGGTAAAAGCAAAGCTACACAGACAAAATCACACAGAGAAGCACAGACATATACACTCACAAAAAGGAGAAAAAGGAAAAAAAAAAAAATATATATATATATACATAAAAAAAGAAAGAGCACAACCAAATCAATAAACAAATCCACCAATGATAATAAGCTCTAAGTACTAAACTAAGATAAACATAAAACCAGAAATGAATTAGATGCAGAAAGCAAACCCCAAGTCTACAGTTGCTCCCAAAGTCCACCGCCTCAATTTTGGGATGATTCGTTGTCTATTCAGGTATTCCACAGATGCAGGATACATCAAGTTTACTGTGGAGGTTTAATCCGCTGCTCCTGAGACTGCACAGAGAAATTTCCCTTTCTCTTCTTTGTTCTCATAGCTCCTGGGGTTTGGCTTTGGATATGAGCCCCCTCTGTTTGTAGGTCACCTGAGGGCATCTGTTCCCCACCCAGACAGGGTGGCGTTAAAGTAGCAGCTGATTAGGGGGCTCTGGCTCACTCAGGCTGGGGGGAGGGAGGGGTACGGATGCGGGGCGAGCCTGCGGTGGAGAGGCCGGCGTGACGTTGCACCAGCCCGAGCCGCGCCGTGTGTTCTCCCGGGGAAGTTGTCCCTGTATCATGGGACCCTGGCAGTGGTGGGCTGCACAGGCTCCTGGGAGGGGAGGTGTGGATAGTGACCTGTGCTTGCACACAGGTTTCTTGGTGTCTGCAGCAGCAGTGTTAGCGTTTTGTGCCTGTCTCTGGTGTCCATGCTGATAGCCACAGCTCATGCCCATCTCTGGAGCTTGTTTAGGTGGTGCTCTGAATCCCCTCTCCTCACACACCCCAAAACAATGGTCTCTTGCCCTTTAGGCAGTTCCAGACTTTTTCCCGAACTCCCTCCCGGCTAGCTGTGGTGCACTAGCCCCCTTCAGGCTGTGTTCACGCAGCCAACCCCAGTCCTCTCCCTGGGATCTGACCTCTAAAGCCAGAGCCTCAGCTCTCAGCCCCCACCCGTCCCAGCGGGTGAGCAAAGAAGCCTCTCAGGCTGGTGAGTGCTGGTCGGCACCGATCCTCTGTGCGGGAACCTCTCTGCTTTGCCCTCTGCACCCCTGTTGCCGCACTCTCCTCCGTGGCTCCAAGGCTTCCCCCCCGCCACCCCCTGTTCTCCTCCCTTGAAGGGGTTTCCTAGTGTGTGGAAACTTTTCCTCCTTCACAGCTCCCTCCCAGAGGTGCAGGTCCTGTCCCTATTCTTTTGTCTCTGTTTTTTCTTTTTTCTTTTGCTCTACCCAAGTACGTGGGGAATTACTTGCCTTTTGGGAAGTCTGAGGTCTTCTGCCAGCATTCAGTAGGTGTTCTGTAGGAGTTGTTCCACATGTAGATGTATTTCTGATGTGTTTGTGGGAAGGAAGGTGATCTCCACGTCTTACTCCTCTGCCATCTTGAAGGTCTCCCCCGATGTCAATTCTTTTAAACTTACTGACGTTCATTTTTATGGACCAGATATGGTCTTAGTATATGTCACATGGACAGTGACAAAAATGTGCCTTCTGCTGCTGTTAGGTGCAGTGTTCTAAAAATGTAGATTCGATCCTGATGTTTGATGGTGTTGTTGAGTTCTATATTCTTGGGAAATTTCTGTCTAGTTTTCTATCAATTGTTGAAAGAAGGGTGTTGACATCTTCAACTATGACTGTAGATTCATCTATTTCTCCTTTCAGTTTTTACTTCACATATTTTTTCAGCTCTGTTGTTTGGTTCATACAAATTTAGGATTGCTTTGTCTTCTTAATGGATTGAACCTTTTATCATATTATAATGCCACTGTGTCTCTAGTAATTTTCTTTGCTCTGAAGTCTACTTTAACTGAAATTAATATAGCCCCTGCTATTTTCTTTTGAATAAGGTGTGCCTGATGTTCTTTTCATGCTTTATTTTAAACCTGCCTATATCATTATACTGGAAGTATGTTTCTTGTAAACAATATATAGTTGGGTTATATATGGAATACACTTGCCAATCTCTGCTTTCAATCAGTATATGTAGACCATTTACCTTTAATGTAGCTATCGATATATCTGAGTTTGAAACTGCTACTTTATTTCTAGTTTTCTTTTTATTCTCTGCTTCTTGCTTATGTTTACTTTTTACCTGCCTTCCTGTGGGTTACTTAAAATTTTTAAATTCTATTTTGATTTATCTATAATATTTTTTGAGTGAATCTCTTTGTATAGCTTTTTTGGTCATTGCTCCAGATAGTACATTATATATACATAACTTATTACAGTCTACTGGAATTGTTATTTTGCAATTAGAGTGAACTATAGAAAGCATATTCCCTTTATATCTATTTACCTTCCCCTATTTATAATTGTCTTAAATATTTCCTCTACATACATTTAAAATCACATCAAACAGCATTATAATTTTAGCATCAACCATCAAATACATTTGAAAAGCTCAGGAGGAGAAGGAATGTCTATTGTATTTAGCCATAGTTTTTGCTTATTATATTCTTTCTTCCTTCCTAGTGTTTATTCCAAGTCCTTTCTTCTAATCATTCCCTTCTGTTTAGAGAACTTCCTTTAGTCATCCTTTTAGGGTAAGACTGCAAGTGACAAATTCTCTTAGCTTTCCTTCATCTGAGAATGTCTTGATTTTCCCTACATTCCTAAAGGATAATTTCCCTAGATACAGAATTTTGGGTGGATAGTTCTTTTCTTTCAGCATTTGAAAATGCTGTGCCAATCCTTCTGGCCTCCATGGTTTCCAATGAGAAATCCCGTCATTCAAGTTGCTTTTCCCTATACATAACACATTGTAAACTCTCATTGCTTTCAAAGACTTTTTCTTTTTCTTTAGTTTCAAAAGTTTGACTATTACATGTTTTGGTGTGGATTCCTTTGGGTTTCTTTGGTTTGGGCTTTTCTCATTTTCCAGGACTTTGATGGCATGAAGGTTAGATCTTCTGTTATAGTCCCACAAGCCCCTGAGGCTCTATTTTTTTTCCCCAGTCTATTGTCTCTCTGTTGTTCAGATTGAGAAAATTGTATTGTTCCATCCTTATGTCCACTGATTCTTTCCACTGTCTCCCCTCCATTCAGTTTTTGAGCCATCCATTGAGTTTTATTTCAATTACTGTATTTATTAGCTCTAAAATTTTTCTTTGGTTCTCTTTATATGTTCTGTTTCTTTACTGAGACTTTCTATTTCTCTGCTAAGACTTTCTTTTTTTCTCATTGTTCCAAGTGTGCTCATTATTATTGCCATTGAGGCTTTTTTTTTTTCCTGAGGGCCTCTTTAAAATCTTTGTCAGATAATTCTAACATCTCAGTCATCTCAATGTTGGTATTAATTGTCTTTTTTTTCTTCCAAGTCTAAATGTTCTCAGTTCTTGGTATGACAAGTGATTTTCTTTTGAAACCTGGACATTTGGGGTATTATGAGAGTCTGGATCTTATTTAAACATTCCTCTGAAACTGCTCTAGTAGGGGCAGTAGGAGGAGGGCCAAGGCTGCCTCATTACTGCCAGGTAGGGGTAGTGGTCCAAATTCCCAGCTTGGTCTCCACTGGCACCAGAGGTAAGGGGCTCCCTGCTATTGCTGGGCGGGAGTAGGCGTTCTGGCCCCCACTAGGCCTCTACTGATACCATCCTGGTGGGGAGGGATAGAAGTCTCTCATTACCGTTCCCTACAAGGCGTCCAGTGACACTACGGGGGCAGGGGGGTGGGTAGGGTAGCCTCTTTACTGCTGGGCAGTGTTGAAAGTCTTGACTCTCCACTAACACCACATCATTAGGGAAGGAGTTGGGGTACCTTGTTTCAGCCTGGTAACAGTGGAAGTTTAGGCTCCCCCCTCAGCCCTGGCTGGCAGAGGTGGGGACAGGGCCATAGGTTTTTCTGTGGTGTTTGACTAAAGTAGCACAGTTATTGTCTAAAAGTTTCATCTTGCTAGACTGCCCCTTTCTTGATCCTTAGCTAAAGACAGCAGGCTTTTGCTGAGGCTTTTTCTGTCTGCACCCATTGTCATTCTTAGGTTGCCAGCTTCTTTAGCTCCAAATCTGGCAGACATGAGACCAAAAGAAAACCTGAGAACTCATCAGGTTATGTGATTCCTCAGATCCCAAAGTCCCTAGGCAGTCTGCTTCGCTCCACCTTTTGGAGTCTTTTTATGTCTGTTTTATAAATAACATCTAAGGTTTGTACTTAGTTGTACTTAGCAGGAAGAAGAGGGAAAAGTACATCTATTTCATCTTCCCTAAAGTTAAAGCAGGCATAAGTTTTATGATAAAACATTTGCTTGTGAGCTATACATTATTTGTTTATAAAAGACCTTGGGACATGAATTCCCTCTTATCTGGGTCATGTTAAGCCATTTTTCTTTTGAGCTATATGGCCAAAAACAACTACACATGACAGAAGCCAGGATGGGCTGATTCCTTCATCCTCAATTAATATCTGGAAGGTAGTCTCTGAACTTCAGTCTCATATAATTAGAATGTATTTTGTGAGTGATAGTATTGAACTCCGCAGTAAAACAAACATAGGACCTTATAACATTTCTATCCCTCCTGCCATAGTGTATGCATACTGTTTAAGACAGTAGTTCCTAAGTAGATGGGAGGTTAAAAGGGGAGCGATTTTGCCCTTCTCCCCAGGGTCTCATTCAGCAACATCTAGAGATATTCCAATTGTTATGACTTGGTGGTGGGGAGGGTGATGAGAGGATCATACTACTGGCATCTACTGGGTAGAGGCCAGGGATAATTCTAAACATCCTACAATTACAGGACAGCCACCCACAACGAAGGATTATTCAAACAAAAAGTTAAGTGCCAAGGTTGAGAAACCCTGGCTTAGATGTTTGACCTACATTTGACAGCTGAGTTTAATCTTTAGATATTCTGTGCACCTTTTGGCCTATGTAATTGTTTGTGGAACTCTGAATGCTAGGTCTGAAAGGGCCCTGCCCAAACTCTCAACAGAGACAGCACACCCTGCCAGGACTGTCTTATCCTTTGGCTTTCCCTCCAGGGACTGGCTCCAAATTAAGATGTCTAAAGTAAAGAACCATATTCCTTGCTTATCATGGAGAGAACATTGTTTATATAAACTCCAAATGTTTAAAACAAGTGTCCTTATTGTAATCTTAAGAATTTTTAAAATCATAATTTAGATACCACTTTTACACTTGCATTCTCATTGCTTCCTCTCACCTACCCAGCCACAGCCATTTTGACAAATTCCCCATTGTTCTCTTCTCACCCTAATAAAACTTCTGAAATCAAAATAATGCAAAATTCCATCTTCTGGAATTGTCGGGTGGGGAGCAGGCAGAGGCAAAGTTTTAAAAGCAAGAACAAAATCTAGCGACACAAAAAAATCAATACAATGGAAGGCAGGATGGGACTGAGACATTTGAAACTGGCCAAGTCTTACAATGCAGGGCTAGCTAGTGACCCTAGCTTCTGACCCTAATCCTTCAGGCCACTCTCCTACATAAAGCAATTCAGGTAACTGAAGCACCAGAAAAGGATACACAAGAGAAATGGAATACCAGAAAGAACAGAATTCACTGTCCCAGGGCCCATTCGTCACTGATACACTCCCTTCTTATATTCTATTCTATTTGAACCCTTCAAAATGTACTTCCTCTATGGGGCCTTGCTCTAAAAGTGTAACTTGCCCCAACTGTACAGGACCTCCAGCCAGCTTCTAATATAGGCCCCTCTTCATGTCACATGTCTTGACTATGTCACAGAGTTCTTCTCACAGGGGCAGGCAATGAGGCTTTGTTCTTTCCATTGAGGCTCTCCAGTGTGCATCCCTGATTCATTTTCTGTTAGGCCCACAGAAAACCTAATTAGAAATACCCATTTTGAAATGGCCTGAGCAGTCACACTGATCTTGCTCAGTAACCGTATCGAGGTATGGGTCTTAACTGAAAACATTTGTCCCATTCTGCCGACAAACATTAGGTCAAAGACGACACTGGGGACTCTTGTCCTTACACGTTTTTGTTTCCTTAATGGGCTTCAGGATCACATTCCTTAAATCACAGCCAAGAGTATATTCTGGGCTGAAACTATTTCAAAGACATAATGTGGCAGCAGTATTCTGTGTACTAACAAGAGGTTTGGAGCTGCAGCCAAGAACAGTAATAGAATCTTCTTCCCCCCTAAGTGCCATTCTCATTACCATTCTCAAAAAAAAAAAAAATCTCTCTCTCTCTCTCTCTCTGTCCTTTCCTCCTTCCCTTCTTCCCTCCCTCTCTCCCTCTCTCTCTTTCTGTGTGGGACTCAGATTCCCCTGTTATTATTTTTACTTTGAAGGTCCCTGTCAAGGCGAAGTCTACATAATGAACAAAATATCTCAAACTATGACCCTATCTAGCTTTGCTCCCTGCTGGGGACACATCACAATCAACAAATAGCCAGCCCTCGCATGGTTCCAGTCTACTCTCTGGGGTGTGACCGGCTGGGATGGAATCCCAGCTCTGCTCTGCCTTAGTTGCAGGACAGTGAGCCAATCCTCTTAACCTCACTAAAGCCAGGAAGCCTCTTATGTAAAATGGGGCTCTTATGGGTACCCACCTGATGGGGTTGTCATTGGGACAAATAATCACTTATAGTGTCTATAATTGGGAAGACCTAGAAAGTAAATTTTTAAGATATTTTAAGAGAACGGTTTTCACTGAAAATAGTACAGAACTCTTATAAATTCAACTTATTAGTAATATACTAATCTTCTTAAGATATAGATTCACTGTTAATAATAATAAACTGTACAGAAAAAGACTCTTTCATATAAAACATCTGCTAAATTAATACTAAATCATCACAAAGACTTTGAAAGGAAAGGTTACCAGTGATGCATTACTCAGGTCAAAAAACTAATGTTCTTTGTACCAGTTTTTGAAATATACTCTCAATTATTTTCACTTTTTAAAGAGAATATACTCCCTCGATGGAAAATTCAAAATTCAAAGAACCTGAATAACACCCCTAGCTTGTCTAGCTTATAACACACCACAAGCACTGATTTTATGTTTGTATCCTTAAGTTACATGTACCCAGGAGAAATACTACTCTCCTTTTGGGTCACCTACTTCCATTTTAATGTCGTAGTTCTGGCTGAGGACGCTCTGGATGAGCTCTTCGATGCTCTGGTCGGAGGCCAGCTGGGCCTCGGACTGAAGCGAGGTGATGATCTCGATGGATGTCGGGATCGCTCGCACGGGCCGCGGGGCCTGCGGGGCGGCCTCCCGCGCGTCGCTCGGCGGATTGCTCTCGCGGTCGGTTTTGGAAACCGACACGGGGGCTTCCCGCGACTCGCCGCGCGAGCCCTCGCGCAGGAAGCGGGTGTGAATCCTCACTCTCCTCAGCCGGCCGGCCGCCTCCGAGTCTCCCTTGTCGCCGGACAGGGGGCCGCCCTTCCTCTCTCTGGCCTTGCGGGCCTCCGCGAGCCGAGCCGGCTCCTGGCTCGCGTCGCGGCCCCCGGCCGGGTCGAGGACCGGCTTGGAGCCCGCGGGCCGTGGGCTCCTGACGCCCTGGTGCGCCCGGGCCTTCCCGCTGGGCGCAGGTGGCGGCATCAGCACCACGGGTCTGGACGTGCCCGCCCTGGAGGCGATGACCGGCGGCTTCTTCTGGGGCCGGTGCCGGAGGAACGCGGAGCTCCGCAAATAGAAGTCCTGGGGGCAGAAGGGCCGGGTCTTCCCGGAAGCAGCCGCCTCGCTCGGGCCCGGGGGCCGCGCTGCGCCTCGGGGCGCCGGCTGCGGGAGGGCCGCAGCGAGGGGCGCATGGCCTTTGGCCCGAGGGGAGCCTGATGGCTTTTGGGGTCTGGCGCGGGAAACGCTCCACTTCCCCCCATGCCGGGCCGGGCCGGGGACCCGGAGGCCGAAAACCGGGACTTCACCCACAGCCGGCTTGGAGGCCAACTTCTCCTTGAATCGGAGAAATTCCTTTTTAGCCTCCTTGCGAACCTTCTCAAGCTCTTTAAAGATGTACGATTCTTCTTTGTATTTCAGTCCAAAGTGCTTAGAAATCGTCGACATCTGGACTAATTTGTCCTGTGAAATAACAATAAATTAATATATACATATATACATGAAAACTACTGATAAACAAAATTCCAGCTCAAAAAAGCTTCTCATGGTAGAGCGCTCACTTTGCTTGCTGAAGCACGATGGGTAGTATTCGTTTATATCATTTTAAGTCCAACTATTGGCCTTTTCACAGGAATAATGAAAAGCCTTTAAATCAGTAACATTTTCGCAGTGAGCGTTTCCGAAACCCCTACTGGGTTTACTTTAATGTTTCTTTAGACTATAATGTAGTGCCCCAATTCCAGGCAAGAGAGACCACACTCCACATAGGCATAGAAGATCTAAAGTAACCCTGCCAAGAAGAGAGAACAGAGGTCAAATGTGGCCTGGATCCTACCTGCAAACATGTTTTTCAATTGCTCAGGGTTTTTCAAAAATATTAATTCATAGCCAACAATTTTAAATTGAGAGATTTTCATATAAAAATGCAGATTTGCAGTTTCTCTGGAAAAAAAAAAAATGAAGGCTCTGGCAATTCAAGACCCAAATCCCTACTCTTGTGGCAGGGTAGCAATTTTCCTTTACTTCTCCAGCTGGTCCCGGGTGTCTCCGTTTCTTACCCAGCCCACTTGCCTCAATGTTTGACAAGAAATAAAGCAGAGTGTATGAAGGGAGAGAGGTGATCAGCCACAAGGTAGGCTGCAGTGAGATCAGGAGGACTTGAATGCCAGGTGTTTGTACTTTTTCTGTGGGCTACTGGAAACCATTCAAAAACTTTTAACAGAAAAGTGGCTTGATAGGTTCTGGGGCTTGGGGGATACTAATGTTAAGTGGGAGAAAGAATAGAGAAAGGGCAAGTATGAGTCTGCAAGGCCTAAGGCCTGGGTTTGGTAACAGAGCCGAGAGAAAATACTATATAAGATAAAACTGATAGGATCTGACCAATGACTAGGAATAAATAAAATAGCAACTTTGAATCGCTTTGATGAAGTCTTGGTCATAGCCAAGTACATAAGAAAGCTGTTGCTAAGTCACTGAACTTTATGCTTAAAAACTGTTAAGATGGTAAATTTTATGTTTATGTGTATTATCACAATATAAAAGAAAAACTTATGCTATTCAGCAGAGCCAGCTATCTATAATTACAAGTGAATTTTGAGATCTTGAAAGCTCTGGGATCAATACCAAAAGTCAGGATAACAAGAAATACAAATAGAGAATGGCTAATGACAGAGTCTTCCGACACTCACAGGTGGGATGTGGGAGGAGCTAGAGCAATCACAGAGTTGGGAAAATGAGAAGAGAGTTCCACAGAACCCAAGGAGAGAAGAGTGTCAAGAAATAAGGGTAAAACAATGAAAATAAAAGCAGAAAGTAATGAATTAGAAAAACTAATTTACTTATTTCTTAGAAAACCCAAGGCCAAAGTTCTTTGAAAATAAAATAAAATAATAAAGCAGAAATACCTCTGGAGTATCATCATTATTTGCAAATGTGATTATCTACCTAGAAAACATAGCACTAAAGAACTGTTTAGAATTATAATAGAGGTCTGCAAGGCATTTAAATTTTTAAAATTAATACAAAAAATAAAACCCAGTAACTTCCTTTACACCAAAAGCATAATGGTAAAATTCCATGTATAATTTATTTAAAGGAGTAAATATCTAGGAATAAACATAACAAGAAATGTGCTGAAACTGCATGAATAAATTTTTTAATTTTACTGAAGGACATAAAAGAAAGACTCTACTAAATAGGCAGTTAATGTTCCTTGATAAGAAGACCAAATGTTTTAATTTTATTGGTCTTCCCAAAATACTGTACTGATTTAATGCCATCATAATCAAAACTGAAAAATGATATTTTGAAATTTGAAAAGTAATTCTGGATTCATTTGAAATAATAAACAGGGTAGATTAGCCAACATTTTGAAAAAGAGAAATGAGGGAGCACTTGTCCAGCAAGATAATTAAAACTCATATGGATATAAGAATTAAAATTGAAACACTGCCGATAGAATCCACATGTAAACTGAATGAGCAAAAGAATTAAGAATAATATGGGTTATATTATAATAACAGCATTAAATTGGTGATAAAAGAAGAATTAATCAATAGATTGTGCTGAGGCGATTGGTTGACTATGATGGGGGTAGGGGTGGGTGGTGAGGGGGATTACTGCATTTTATGCCAAAATACAATGGGTTAAAACAAATACGGAAAGAAATATTTTCTTATGTTCCTTTGCATTTCTTTGCTTATCACCTGTCCAAATTTCTTGGTTGAATTTCTTTTATATCACCTCATAAGAGAGTTATTTTTACAATTAGATTTCTTCGTTTATCATGTAGTAAGAGCAATATGAAGAAAACATCCTATTTAGCCTCTAAATAAAGTCATATTGCTTTTAATCACTAAAATAGCCATTTTTGGTTCTCCAATTCAAGACCCTGCTATATGACAGAGCTCTCATCTGGGAATCAACAGGCTTTCTTTCTCCACCCAGCTCTACCACTGACTAGACCTTGGACAATTTAATACTATCCATAACAAGATTTCTTATTAAAAAGTGAAAATAATAATCTGTTGCCTCTTTTCCAAGCCGTAGAATATGAACATTAGAAATGACTTCTAGGGCTTCCCTGGTGGTGCAGTGGTTAAAAATTCGCCTGCCAATGCAGGGGACACGGGTTCAAGCCCTGGTCCAGGAAGATCCCACACGCCGCGGAGCAACTAAGCCCGTGAGCCACAACTACTGAGCCTGCACTCTAGAGCCCGTGAGCCACAACTACTGAGCCCGCATGCCGCAACTACTGAAGCCTGCGCACCTAGAGCCCGTGCTCCGCAATGAGAGAAGCCACCGCAATGAGAAGCCCGTGCACCACAATGAAGAGTAGCCCCCGCTCACTGAAATGAGAGAAAGCCTGTGTGCAGTGACGAAGACCCAATGCAGCCAAAAATAAATACATTTAAAAAAAAGAAAGAAAAGAAATGACTTCTAAAGCCCTTAAGGAAGTTTCCTTATTTAAAAAATGCTGTAAAATCCCCCTCATAGTGTTTTGGCTGTTTACTGTTTGCACAGGTGGTAATATGCTCATACTGAAACCATCTGCATTTCTTCCTACAAAAGACTGAAAGGTAGTAACTGAAACAGAGTACAGACCAGAAACACATTAGTACATGATGGGAATCTGATTTGACTCTCTCAACTGTACTTCCCTTTTGTTTCTTAGTTCCTGCTTTGTATTCCTTTCCAACTTCTCTCTGGCCCTTGGTTTGCTATTGAAGTTTAACAGGTAGGTCATTGTTTAACATTTCTCAGTACATTCCCTTGAGTTCTTCATAGGAAAGTTGTTCTTTATGTGTAAAGATGAACCAATAGGAAATGGAACTTCTATTGTGTTTTCGAGGTAGGTGGTATCCCATTGTTAAATGGGCCAATCCATCAAAGCCAGTGCCTTTATCACCCCAGCCACACCTTAATACTACAAAATGGATAAAATGATTTTTAAACATCCAATCTCATGGGAAAATAACATGTTCTCTTTTTTTTTTGCTAGCAATTTATTAAAAGAAAGAGACTAGTTCTGGTTTGGAGATACTCAAGGAAACATAATGTAGCTGTCCCAAAAGAAGGAAGTACTAATCTACATACAGGGTCACACCTGCTGCTCACAATCTAGGTTGACTGCTTACCCTGCACTTTGAAATGGGACAGAATGTGCTTGAAATCTTTGCAACCTGAGCAGTAATTTCACTCTCCTCTTCCTTCCCAACTATTGGAACTCTCTGCCTTTTCCTTCCTCCTCCACCAGGAGGTTCAATGCCTGAGCAGTGAGGTAGTCAGAAAGGCCAAGAGCCAGCCTTCTCTCCTCTCCCGCCAAGTCTGGTCAGACATAAAAAGGAAGCTCTCGGCCCAAAACAGCTAAAGGTCCAGGGAGGGCTACCTGTGTGAATTCTCTAGACTCTGAGACAGGTTGCTCTCTGGTTCTTGCAGGTGTGGTTGATCCTCCTGTTAGACGATCCAGAACTCTGCTCTAGACTCTAACTAAAGGAGAAATAAATAAAGCAGACTACCAGATGACTTCATGCCAAGTCACATGAACACCTCACACAGGGCCTAGCCCATCAGAGTATTGCATTGGGAACTGAGCCAAAGCCCCAGCTGGTTATACGAATTAGTTGTCCTTGACTTCTTCCTATATATAGTCACCTATATACAGGCACTTCGGTGGGAAGAGTGACCCATTAAGGACAAGATTTAAGTTCTCTTGAGTCCATAGCCAGATATCTCAATTCACTTCCTAAATTTCGCACCAATATCAACTCCCAACACACAGCACCAAAGTTCCAGAAGAAATGTCCAAAGACAGCCCATCTTATCTAGTAAAATCTTCAGCATTGCAAGGAACATAAAAATATTCTGAAAACCATATTTGTTTTTGTAACAACAATGGTAGAAATGAGATCTGTTTGCACACTGATTATAATTTATGAAAAAGTCTAAAAGGAAACATACAAATATTTTAATGATTTTGCTAAGACACAGTATAACAGAATTTTTTTCTATTATCCCACACTTTCTATAATACGTGTTTTGCTGTCTTTAATCCTAATAATATCAATAATAGTAATTGACACATATTGTGCTGGTTTAAAAGTTATATAGAAAATAGAGAGAACCTGGGCTTCCCTGGTGGCACAGTGGTTAAGAATCCGCCTGCCAATGCAGGGGACACGGGTTCAAGCCATGGTCCAGGAAGATCCCACATGCCACGGAGCAACTAAGTTGGTGCGCCACAACTACTGAGCCTGTGCTCTAGAGCCCGTGAGCCACAACTACTGAGCCCATGTGCCACAACTACTGAAGCCCACGTGCCTAGAGCCCGTGCTCCACAACAAGAGAAGCCACCGCAATGAGAAGCCCGTGCAGCTCAATGAAGAGTAGTCCCTACTCTCCACAACTAGAGAAAAGCCCACGCAGTGCAACAAAGACCCAACACTCCCAAAAATAAAAATAAATAAATAAAATAAATAAATCTAAATAACAAACAAAAAAATAAAATAGAGAAAAGATGTTTTTAAGCTCAGAAAAGATTTTTTTCTTAACTATTCAGAAGCCCACAGAAATTTCAATGACTATAAAAACATAACTTATTTAACTCTTTACAACCAGTAACTAGAGTATGTCCATACCTGTGAATACATATATATACATACAAAATACATGCATACATAAATATCTAATAGGTAATAGAACAGCAAAATGCTCTCCCTGCCTTTTTCTTCTCCCCATGTTTTATCTTTCCTTCTTGGACTTCCTTCATCTAATTGCTTAACTAGCCAAAATGGAAAATGAAAGGAGAGGTTTTTTTCTTAATTATTATCATCATGCTTTTGACATGTTAAATGTTGCATGCTCTCAATTTCAAAAGCACTTTGTTGGAGTTTCACATCTACATCTTACAGACCAATTCCACATTAACAATAATTAATAAACTCCAGACAAAATATAAAAAACAACTACCTGAGGATTCTTAGAAGTAAACAAAAGCAGGCAGGTTGTGGAGAAGAGTTAAAACTTATAGAAGCACTGACCTGAAGGTGAGTTTCCAGGCTTATTGTGGCTTTTCCCTAAATGCCTTCCATACTGAAGGATGGCATAATGCAGGTGGCAAAGACTTTGATAGAAAGCTCTTCCTCATTCTGGCCAGAAGAATTAGAGAAAAGAGCCCAGGCAACAACCACCACTGAGGAGTGAGACAGAAATCCCAGAGGAGAGAGAGCCAGACAAGTTAATCCCCCAATTCTGTGCTTAAACCCCACACAAGTCTAGACTGACCTCTGAACATTACACATATGGGACAAACTCAAAGCTCAATAATAGTACCTAACACATATTATGCTGGTTAAAAATGATATAGAAAATAGAAGCAAAGGCTTAAAGAGCTGAACTGAGATTTAGCTGAACTTAACCTCCAACCACAGAGAACGAGATGGAGCTTCCAACGAGTCTAACGTGGTGAACTACCTGCTAAATGAAAAAAGTAAACATTCTTCAGAGGAATATAACAGAACCCAGAGTTTGCACAAACATTCACAATGTCCAGGGTATAATCAAAAAATACTTGGCATAAAGAGATTCAGGAAAATGTGACCCAATGTCAAGAGCAAAGATTAACTGCCAGTCCAAAGATGACCCAGATGTTGAAATTATTAAACAAGGACTTTAAGGCAGCTCATAGCTTAACTATGCTCAATGAAGTAAAGGAAAATATGTTAAAGAGGAATAAAAGAGAAAATCTTAGAAGAGAAATAAAGAAATAGAAATTTTATATCAAATAATATTGTCAATAAAAATTTTACTAATGGAGTGGAGATGTCAGAGAAAAGAGTCAGTAAACTGGAAGATAAATTAACAGAAAGTATCCAATATTTAAAAGAGAGAAAAAAAAGTTTTAAGAAAAAGTCCTCAGAGCCTTGTGAGAAAATATCAAAAGCTCTAACATATGGATTATCAGTATCCCAAAAGGAGAGGGCAGAATGGAGTGGAAAGAATATCTGAAGAAATGATGTCTGAGAATATCCCAAATTTGGAGAAATACATAAATTTATAGATTCAAGAAGCTTGGAATAAAGAAGATTTTATTCCAAGCTGGATAAAGAAAATCCATGTAAGCTGCTGGAAACCAAAAACAAAGATAAAATACTGAAGGAAACAGAAAAACAACACATTAATTACAGGGAAATAATTCAAATGACCATGGACTTCCCACCAAACATCCCTGAGGCCAAAGGACAGTGAAACAAGATTTGTAACATGCTAAAAGACAAAAAAACTGCCAACCCAGCATCAGATATCTAGCAAGCATATTATTTAAAAAATGAAAGCAAAATGAAGACACATTCAAATACAGGAAAACTAAGAGAATTACTCACCAGCAGACTAAAACTACAAGAAATGCTAAAGAAAGTTTTTCAGGCTGAAGGGAAATTAAAGGAGTGGAAAATCAAATTTTTCAGGAATGAATGAAGAAGATCAGAAATGGCAAATATCTGGGTACATTTAAAAAACCATCTTTTATCATGTTTTTTAAAATTATATGAACATTGTCTCATGGGGTGTTTGTATACATATGACAACATTGTCTCATGTGATGTTTGTATACATAGATGTAATGCATATGACAACTAAAGAGACTGGGATGGGGGTGGGTAAGGGAACTATGGTTGTTAAGATTTCTGCATTTTATGTGAACTAGATCAATATTAACTCTAGACCATGAAATGTTAATGATATATATTGTAATTCCTAGAGAAAAAATTTTCTTGTGGCTTGTGGGATCTTAGTTCCCTGACCAGGGACTGAACCTGGGCCACCGCAATGAAAGCACTGGGTCCAAACCACTGGACTGCCAGGGAATTCCCCGAGAAACAATTTTTTAAAGTAATACAAAAAGGTGTAATAAAAAGTTAATAGATAATAAAAATGGAATACAAAAAATTATTGAATCTTAGAAAATATTTTAGACTTAATAGTAGTAAAAATACAATATATCAGAATGTGTGGGGTACAGCTAAAGCACTGATTAGAAGGAAAAGTACAGCTTAAATGCTTAAATCAGAAAGAAAAAAAGGTCTAAAATCAATAACCTAAGTTTCCACCTTAAGAATCTAGAAAAAGAGGAGTAAAGTATACCCAAAGTAAATAGAAGGATATAAGTATAAGGACATATATCAATCAAATAGAAAACAGAAAAAATAATTGAGAAAATTAACAAACCCAAGAGCTAGTTCTTTAAAATAAATCAATAAAAATTTTATAACCCCTAGCTAGACTGTTCAAAAATAAAAGAGAACAAAAATCACCAATATCAGCAATGAAAAAAGGATTTCACAACAGATCCTAAAGATAGTAAAGGATAATAAGAGAATATGATAACTTTATGCCAACAAATCCAATAATTTAGGTGAAGTGGGCAAATCTCTGAAAACTGCAACTTACCAAAATTAAAATAAGAAACAAACAAACAAACAAAAAAAGAAACTGAAAATCTTAATAATTCTATACTAATCAATGTAGTCATCGCCAAAAATCTTACCACCAAGTAATCTCCAGGACCAGATAGTTCTCTCAAACACTCAAGAAACAAATAACATCAATCTTACACAAATATTTTCAGAAAATAGAGGAGGAAGGAACTCATTTTTTGAGATTTGCATAACCCTAATACCAAACCTGACAAAGACATTCTCTTAAAAAAGGAAAATTATGTACCAATATCCCTCATAAACATAGATGCAAAAACTTTTAATAAAATATCAAATAAATCTGAAAATATATTTTTGAAAAGAATAATATATCCTGATCATATAGAGTTTATCCCAGAGTTTAAAAATTGATTTAACATTTAAAAATCAATATAATTCAAAACGTTAACAAAGTGTAGGAGAAAAAAAATATGATCATTTCAATAGATAGTGGAAAATCACATGAAAAAATCCAACCCCCTCTGTGATAAAAATAAATAAGTATCTCTGGGAAAACTATGAATCATAGGGAATATCCTCAATCTGATTAAGAGAATTTACAAAAAACTTGCAGCTAACATTTTATTTTTGCTTTCCCCCTAAAACTGAAAACTAGCAAAAATGCCTCGACTCTTAACACATCTATTCAACATTGTACTAGAGGTCCTAGCCATTGCAACATGACAGGGAAAAGAAATAAAAGAAATTAAGACTGAAAAGGAAAAAGTAAAACTGTCCCTATTTGCAGGTGACAGGATTTTTAGGTTAAAAATCTCAAGGAATCTACAAAACAATTACTAGTGCTAATGAGTGAATTATATAAGTTGTACAATACAAGGTTAACATACAAAACCAATTGTATTTTTATATACTAGCATCAAACAATTGGAAAATAATGCCCCCCCGAAACATAAAGTACTTAAGAATTAATCTAATAAAGATGTCTAAAATCTCTACACTGAAAATTACAAAACATTGCTAAAAGAAATTAAAGATCTACATAAATTTAGGACCCATGTTCGTAAACTGGAAGACTCAATATTGTTAAAATGGCAATTCTCCCCAAAAAGATCTATAGATTCTGTGCATTCGCAATCAAAATTACAGCACAGCAGGCTTTTTTCTAGAAATTACAAGCTGATTATAAACTGTATACACAAATTCAAAGGTCTTAAAACAGCTAAAGTGATTTTTAAAAAGAAAAAGTAGAAGACTTACCCCACCCAATTTCAAAATTCACAGTTTATTCAGTAATCAAGGCAAATCATTATGCTGCGTAAAGGAACCCAGACACAAAAGAGGATATATTGGATGCTTCCATTTATATAAACTTACAGAAAAATGCAACCAATTCTATGGTGTTACACAACAGATCTGTAGTTGGTTGGGGGCAGTAGGAGAGGGTGAGAGTAGGGCTGGACAGCAAAAGCAGTAGAAGAATGAAAAAGGTTCTGTTATTTTGATTGCAGTAATTGTTTCAAAAGTGTACACATCTGTCAAAACTCATCAAATTGTACACCTGAACATCGTACAAACCATAGATTTTGTACAGCTTATTGAATACAAATTATACCTCTATAAAGTTGTAAATGGGGGAAAAATGTTAAACTTTTATATTTGAATGTTAAAAATAAAAAAGAATTATTGAACTTCTTTAGATCCTTGCAGTGGTAGTCCCCAATAGATTGACTGTGGATCTGTGGCCTTCGATACCAAATAATTCTTCAATTAAGCCTAGAGTGTCCCACTGACTACCGAAGAGTTTTAGGACCACACTCAGGAAACAGCTCCCTATTCCGAAGTTAGACACACTGACCTCAGTGGGGGAGGTCACCTAACGGTGTTTAAGGTTTGTCCAAAACAACCAGCCCCTTGCCAAGGGATAGCAGAAAAGGTCAGGGAGCTGGATAATTAAATTCCCTCCACTGTGACCTTTCTCCCTCCCCACCGCCCCTCCGATTCCTCCTCCTTTTTTGCCTTCCTTACTCATTCTTTTCCCTACAGGCCAGTCATCACAATCTACCCATTATTCCCTCCCACCAGATTTTCACTCCTCTCAGCTCCTCCTCAACCCTTGCTCCCAGCCCCAATCCCTTCTCCAACCTCAGCCCTATTTTCCGCCTGATTTTCGTGGAGATTAGAGGGGCGGAACAGAGAAGACAACGTCTCCGCCCCAATAGCGCAGCCACTCCTTCCCACAGCCTCCCAGACGAAGTTACCTGCGCCCCAGTGCGTGTCCTCCTCTCACCCGCCTCCCGGGGCGCCTCTGCTCCCATTCAGGTGGCGGGGAGGTTGTCAGGACCACCGCTCGGCCCAGTATCCAACCGGCCTTTCCCGGGCTGAGCTGCCGGGTGGGCTCGCACCAGCTCTCGGGGAAGGAAGAACGCGCGCCGTCGCCCAGCAACAAGCCGCGCGCGCACCTCCGCCCGGCCCCCGCCCCTGGTCTTGGCCCTCGCGGATTCATCCGCGCTATGGGCTACCACTCGCGCGTTTCTGCCTCGCAGAACCAGTTCCAGGACCGCTTTGGAGTCAGCCCAAACAGTTGAGAGGCCTCACCTCCCCGGGCGGTGTAGACGCTGGTTCCAGAGTCTTCTGGTGTAGTCTCCTAGATCGCTGCTTTTGCCCAGCTTAACCCAGCTGCTTTCTTGGCACTCTTGTGGTTCTTTCTACGTTTAAATGAATACTGGACTACAAGAATAAAAGTATTCTTTTCTTTTCTTTTTTCTTATTATTTTTTAAAATATTTTTAAGCTATATGTCTACACTACATGCCAGTTAAGTGTACATCTGGGGGGCAGGGGTTGCCATGCTCTCCACCTAGAGCCCAACTCTTAAACATAATCTTAAAATCAAAGGCATGATATTCAGACTTCTGGAGAGTTCCTATTAAAATACCGGGTTCAACCATATTCAGAGTTTCTGATGTCCAAGAAAGGTTATAAGGAGCAAAAATTGGCATTAGCAAAAATTGGCATTATCTATTAAAGTTGAATATCCACAAACTCTATGACCCAGTGATTTCACTCCCAATAGAAATGCACGCACATGTGTACGAAGAAACACGTACACCAATATTCATAGCAGTTTCATTCATAATAGCTAAAAACTGGTAAAAACCCAAATATCCATCAAAAGTAGGATGCGTAAATTAATTGTGGTATATCCTTAAATGCAATACTATACTTGAAGGAGATGAAGAAACTTTCTCTGTGGGGAACAACAAAGATGAATCTCTAAAAAATGTTATGTTGAACTAAGAAGCCATACCCAAAGGAGTTCTTACTGTACCATTCCATTCAAATGAAGCTTAAAACCCAAGCCAGCAAAAACTATAGTGCTTATGGATGCATGCTCAGCTGATGGAGTACAAATGAACACAAGAAAGTAATAACTGTAAGGCTCAAGATAGTAGCCATCTCAGGAGGGGAGAAGGTGATGGTGAGTGGGTGGGCAGTATAGGCAGAGTCTTGAGCTGCTAGCACTGTTCTAGTTTTTAATGTTGGTGATGGCCGTTTGAGTTTTTTCTTTAGATAAAACATTCTCTGTCTTGCTCATTTTCCTGTGTTATATCTCATCATTGTTTAAAAAGGCAAAAAGAAAAAGAAAAACCACTAGATGAAATCATATAGATGATAGTGCTTTGTTCAGTGCCTGGCACTTAGCAGGCCCTCAAATGTTTATTTCATATTCCTCTACTCTCTACTAACCTGTCTTTCTCCAAATACCCAAGCAACTAATAAATGAGATCAAGAAAGTGGCAAATAAAACCTTCTGGAAGTCCTCCACAGGACTCCAGATGCTGGAAGGGGGCAATATGCTTCCCAGAAGTTCAAGATAAAAGAATCCTGTGTACAATTCCCTGGTGCTGGGACTCAGAGCAGCCCAACTGTGGAGGTGGATGCACTCAGGCATCCTTAGACCTCCCTGAGGGAAGCTCCTGCTCTATAGGCATACAAAGCTAGGTAGGGATGCCCAGCTTTGCCACTTGGGCAAGTTGCTTCCCTCTCTGGGTTTCTGTAACCTCATCTGTAAAATGAAGATAATACTCTTACCTCGAAGGTTTGTTGCTTTACCCACTCACATAATGCGTTCAAAAATTGTTGCTGAATGCCCACAAATGAGAAGCATACTACAGAGAAGGCCCTGCCTCCCACATCATATCTCATGCCCTGTGGGTGTTCCATGAGGGCAGCTTCATTCTAAGCATGGGAGTAACCCCTTAAGACAATAAGAAAATTACTTTTCTGTGCCAATTAAAATAATAAGCAAATAAGCAAGTACTTAGGAAGTGACTAATTGTTCTTGGTACCATCCTGGATGCTGCAAAAAAATAACATATAGGCCATGTTCCTAAACTAGAAAAATTCAAAAATTAGTGTAACCTTGAAATATGTATAGCATATGATCAGGAAACAATTTAAATGGTAAATAAATATTGTTCATTAGTACTTTTAATAACAACAGTGCTTAAGTATTCAGATATCTATATCATAGGATAATACAATCCATAAGCTAGATACTATTAGCTTCATTTTATAGATAAGGTACTAATGTTCAAAGAGATTAAGGATTTACCTTGGGTCCCCTAGCTAGTAATCAATCCCGTACCAGGAACTCTATTCTAGGTCTGCTTTCACCAAAAAAAGGAGGGAAGGAAGGAAGGAAGGAAGGAAGGGAGGGAGGGAGGGAGGAAGGAAGGAAGGAAGGAAGGAAGGAAGGAAGGAAGGAAGGAAGGAAGGAAGGAAGGAAGGAAGGAAGGAAGGAAGGAAGGAAGGAAGGAAGGAAGGAAGGAAGGAAGGAAGGAAGGAAGGAAGGAAGGAAGGAAGGAAGGAAGGAAGGAAGGAAGGAAGGAAGGAAGGAAGGAAGGAAGGAAAAAAAAAGAAAAAAAAAGAAAGAAGGAAAGAAAGAAAGAGGGAGGGAGGGAGGAAGGAAAGAAAAGAAATAAAGAAAGGAAGGAAGGGAAGGAAAGAAAAGAAAGAAAGGAAGGAAGGAAGAAAGGAGGAAAGAAGGAAAGGAGGAAAGGAAGGGAGGGAGGAAGAAAGGGAAAGGAAGGAAGGAGGGCGGAAGGAAGGGAGAAGGAAGGAAAGGGAAAAGGGGCAAGAGAGAGAAAGGAGGAATAGCAGTTAGTTATCAATCTAAAAGCATTTCAGATTCATTGTTGATATTGTAATGCCTTCGTATCAAAATGTTAACACTTATGGTGCCATCATAAAGAGAGAGAACTTAAACCCAAAGAGCAACATAAAATTACTCATCAATCACTGGAACACTGATTTCATCTAGTTCTTGTCACTCTCAAACTGCCACCTACCCATCCTCTTGTCATCTAGTTTTGGAGCCCCCTATTGGTTCACTGCATAGCAAGTAAAGGAAGGTCCAATGTAACATTCAGCTTCTGTACCTCCAACGTATCCTCAGAGAACAAATTCCAAACAAAGTTTTCCAAAGAGAATTCAAGGCCCCTCACAATTAGGGCCTGCCCCAAGGTCTAACTTTTTGGAAAATAAATGTTTAAGGTTATACCTTCACATATAATAAATTCCAACTGGATAAAAGATTTTGTTATATGCAAGAGTAGCAGGTGTAGAAAAGACTTGTAAGCATTGAACTACAAAAGGAAGAAACTGTAAATAAAAATATTGATGGATGTGTTCTTCAAAATCCATACATTTAAGAATAAGCAAAATTATAGTGTAAATGAAAACCTGGTGAAAAACTCACAGTATTTATGGCAGACATGGGATTAATATTCTTTAAATGAGAAATAGATAAGCACTCAAAACTTTAAATTGGCTAAAGAAGGTGTGAACAGAGTTCCCAAAAGAAGAAATATATAGGACCAATAGAAATATAAAAATATTCAACTTCAGTAGTAATCTCTGAAATGCAAATTAAAACAATTGTATGTAATTTTTGCCACACTGCAAAGTTACGGGGTACATGCATAGGAGTGAGGATTTCTGTTGCTGTTTTGCTAGATGTTGTGTAGCAAAATGTCTCAGAAGGCTTAAACACTTACGTCTTTTGATCCAGAAAGTTCACTTTTATTAGCTTTTCCTAATAATAGAGATATGCAAAAGTTAACAATAATGATACTGAAGAATCGTTTCAATCATTAGAAGGCAAAACTCTTGTCTTAAATTGAGTCTCCTTAGTGTCTAGCACAGAGCCTGGGACATGGAGAGTGCTCATTGATAGACACACCTAAATAATATCACTGATTTAGCATTAGTCAAGACCAAGTTGTTGCCAGAGCACAGGTGCAGGGAGAACTGAGCTCAAAAAAAAAAAACGTTGGATACTATCAATATTTGGTTTTAATATCAATTACTTTCACAATGATATCAAACGCAAATTAGCAAATTAACACAGCGAATATAAAACAAATATACTCAGAGTTTGCTCCCTTGCTAGACCCAAAGGCAGCCTTGCCTGCAGAAAGCAACCACCACAGAAACCCTGGAGCCTTCACAACTGCACCCCACCATGGTGACAAGGAAAGAGTAGAGCCTTTTGATGAGTTATATGAAGATCACAATGGAAAGAGTTAAAGACATCGTATTTGACTTCCATTCCTCTCCTCATCAGTTAGATCCCCACAGGGGACAGATGGCATGCTCAAAAGGCAGGGGGGTGGGGGGATACACACAGAGAATGGAAAGAACTGTTTACAGGGTATAGGCGAGGTTAAAGGGAACTAACATTCAAGGTCTAGCAACAGCAGGAATGTATTACCACCCTTGATCTGAAGGGGAAAAGGGGTTAAAAAAAAAAAAAAAAGGTGTTAGCAGAGCCCGGTGAGAGCTGAAACTGGGAAGAGGAGCTGCCTGACAGGAGCTATAGACACAGAGGCAGTTAAGGACAAAGCCATACTGATGCAGGGAGAAAGCAGGAAGAGTAAGTACTCCTACTGTTCTGTCCTCCTGCTCTCCATGCCTGCATCATTATCCCCACATTGGCCAAATCCAACTGGAAGTCCCATGGCAAGGAAAACGGGTAATGTGCCCCATAGAGATTGGCCTCTGGGACAGAGGACAGAACAGAGAAGGGAGCGCAGAAGAATAACAGAATAACTAGCAAAGTCTACTACCCAAAGTTGCCTGTACTGCTTTAATCCACAGAAACTAATGAACTGAGACAGCTTCCCCTGCCTTAGGGGCCTCCCTGGCATTGCTCACCCCAGCCTGTTCACCTACTTTCCCCGTGGTGACCTAATTAACATATGCCAGGCTTCCCTCCTGACCCTGAACTCTGATTTGACTCTAACACCTGAGCTTACAGGGTTCAGGAATGGACCCCTGGGAAGCTAGCCATCACCCTTCCCTGGGGTGTCTCAGAAGTCTGGCGCCAGGCCTGATCTCAGGGTTTTTAAGGTAAGATAAAAATAGCAAGCACGGAGCAGAAAGAAAAGTCTGTGAGTAAGACTATCCACTTGAAAAGAAAAGATACAAATAACACTAATAAGCCTGGTCCAAAGCAGGTGTACCTGGCTGAGAACTAAGGATTTATGTTTCTTGGAGGTAGTGGATGGTATTTGACATTCCAGTTACACTTTACACTTCCAAAGGGCTTTGCTTAGGTGCTCTCCAAGTATGGTAATGCACTAGAGATTTTGCTGAGTTTGGGGTCAGACCATTTTTTTCTAAAGGTAAGCATATAAGACTGTTGGATATGCTTTGTAGCCTAAACACTGAGCTTAGAGAACCAATGCTTGGTTTATGCTTAGAAAAACTAACAACTCTCCCTAAGTAAGCTGTAAAAACAGAAGCTGCATTTAGCTAGGGATCCCTTGCTGCCTAAGACTTCTGTGTACCAGCCCACTTCCCCTGAATGCACCTCCCCCAATACCAATCCAAGGAAAATTAATAAGCTTTGAAGATGTGTTGTTTTTCCTGTCCTCCAGTGAAGGAAATATTTTATCTGCCTGGTTCTTATGACTAAGTGAAGCAGAATTCAAAAACTTACTAGAACCTTGTACACAGGACCTTCTTAGCTCATCCAAGCTCTGTCTGAAATATGTGGGCTGTTATTCGTATGAGCTCCAGGGCTTCACCCCAAAACTTTAGCTCTTCGAAGCCTCCTCAGTAGGAAGCGTTAATCAACTTGTGAATTTTCACCTCATCAGATGAATCTGTATGTATCTGGCAAAATCCTTTTGTGGCTTGGTCTTTTCATATACTATAATTATTTGTCTTGATTACACCTCAGTGCCCCACTAAGCTTTCTTGCACATGCAAAGTACTGTTTAGGGTCTTCAATATTTAAAGGGTCAGACATAAATCCAGCATGCTTGCTTCATTTCAGATGGACTTGGACTACCAGAAAGAAACTTTTTTATAAAGGGAATCTATAGCAAATAATTATAAAAGACAGGAACTAAAGTTTCCTTGCAGTAGTATTGTCTCAGGTTTTGAGGACTTTAGAAAATGTCTTAAGTGATACTTCTCCAAATGAGTCAAGTGGTTTCTTCTAACTCTGTCCATGACAGGGACAGGGGAAGTGGAGAGGGTGATCCCAAAAAGAAAGAAAAAAAGTGTTTGGGCGAATCAAGGGTCCTGCTTTCTCACCTCAGTGCTCCCCAAGTTCAGGTGCTGAGGGTGGAATAGCTGGAATAGCCTCCCAGAAGCCCAGACTCACTCCCTTCACCTCTCCCACAGGGATGCTTCCTGGATCCAGGCCCCAGGTCTTGCCTGAGGTCACCGGAGCCAGGGCAATGGTTTAGGTCCACCTAGTGTGCCTGTGCCCCGTCGACCATGGGGAGGGGGAGAAGCAAAGAAGGGCTTCTGGAGCTGGACCTCCCTCCTCTCACCGGAGAGTGGGGGGAAAGACAATTTGTCTGGCTGCCCTGGGCAGGTTTTGCGTGTCCTAGGGGTCCGGAGGCACAGGATCTCTCATCTCTTCGCCCCTTGAGCCTCCTCCCGCCAGAAAGTCCTTAAGGTGTGCCTGATGCAGCCTCCAGACCTTCATCTGCCATTGCCAGCTCCCCAGAGGGTGGCCCCGCGGCTCGGGGAGATTGGGAGGAGATTCTAGGAAGGGTCGCAGTGGATGCCGAGACGTGGCTGGGCTTGCGGCCCTGTGCTCAATAGCCACGCGGGTGCTTCCTCCTCCCTGCCAGCTGTATCGGGAGAGACCATGATTTCCGGGAGCCTGGCTTGTGTCCACCTGGAAAAGACTGGTAAAAAGGGAGGGCCAAAGGCGCCTAGAATGCAGGTTCACTTTACCTGCCACTACGTGTTCCAGCATCCAGCATCGCCCATGTTCCTAGAGTTCTGCGAAGGCTCTTTACTTTTGTTACCATTTATTGTACTTACACTCTGCACTCAACTGGTGCGATGCAGGTACTAATGTGCCCAGTTTATAGTTGAAAAAACGGAGGCTCAGAGAGAGCAAGTCTCCTGCAGAGTACCGATTGGAATCCAGATCTGATTCCAAATCTGTGATCTTAAACATAAACCCTATTGTCCTTGTCAATTGCATGAACAAGCCAGGTTGGAGCTTGTGTAATGAGAGACTAAGACTCAGAGGCCCTCAGCCTCAGAGGTGCCAGCCCTGCACAAGGGAGTGTGCAGAGCCCTGCAGCTGCTTCCTAGCTGAGGAGGCTTTGCCTGGTCTGAGAAACTGAAACACAGCCTCTACTTTTGCTGCTGCTGCTTGCTGTCTTTGGAGATGTTGGGAAATGGAAAAGGGAAAGGCTTTTGCCCAAAATTAACGGAGAAACATAGACCACAAAACTAGAGCAAACCGGAGGAAAATCTTCTGCTACCTGTTATCCCAGAGTCTTCGCCCCTTGCAGAGAGATGCTTCACCACTCCAGAAGATGAGTCACACCTCCTCACCCTCCATCACCAGAATGGTTTCCTTCCTAGGTTCACACAGTTCCTGGTTCCCCTGGGTGGGGTCTTCAGGCCTGACTGTTGCACCAGCCACTCCAGGCTTTGTTCCTACAAGTGACAGCTGCTGGAACCCAGGCATCAAGTCCAGGCTCATTTGTAAAAGGAGGGAACTGAGGCCTGAAGTATCTCTCTGGGTTCCCCAGCAAATTCAAGGTCGGTTGGAGGGTAGCCAAACTCCTGACCACGCCCTTCCACCCCTTTCAACATCCTGCCTGTATCTCCTCCTATCCTCTCTAGTCCAGGCTTCCTCCCTCTCCCATCTCTTGGGACAATGCCTTGGTTTATTCCCATTCCAGCACCCGAAGGAGTTTTAGAAGCTTCTGCCCCAGTGCAAACCTTCAACCCAAGCACTGTGCTTTATTTATTGAAACCACTTCTCTTGGGGGGGGCGTGAGGGGAGGGTCATGAGGAGGTCAGAGGAGAGTAGCCATTCACAGTGGAAGGTATTTTGGCAGAAGGATGCCAGTGGGGTGAGGAGAGTGGGATCCACCCCGCCGACTGCATCATCGAAAGAGTTTGAAAAAAAAAAAACAAACCAACAGCAGATCTGTTAGAAGCCTAAGCTTCCAAGGTGGGTCGCGCTCCATCCAAGTGCCAAGCCCCTCTCCCGGGCCGCGGGACCGGGGTCCCCGTGAGTAGCTGCCCCGGGAAGAAAGCGTGGTCTGAAAGCAGGGAGTTTGCCGCTCAGCTTCCCGGGCGGCATCCGAGCCTTGGCTGAGCTCACAACGCCGGTGCGGGCGGGATGGGGTGTAGGGGAACTGCACATCAAGGACACCAGATGCGGCGGGGGGGTATCGCGCTGCCGGGTGGCTTCCTGAGCGACAGCAGTCCAGAAGAGGAGGCGGACATGCATCCTCTCTCAAGGACTCCCACGCATGTGTTCATGTTAAATAAAACTTCAGGAGGAGAAGTTGACACGACGGGTCTCCAGTTAATACCTTGTAACAACATGGCAGGTTCTGAGAGGTTCGGTGGTCCTTTAAGAAAATCATTACATCACCCTGGGAAGGTGTGTGGACTAAAATGCTTTAGATCCTAAAAACTGGAAGACAATTAAGGTAAAAGCCTGATAATTTCGAGCGCGCTGCCACCTCCGTGGCGCGCCGAGCGTCTGGCACCCTTGAGGATCACATCTGCGACTCTCCCTGCGCAACCCGGCCCTGTTCGCGCCCCGCCCCCCAGGCGCCCCCCAGAGCCAGGGCGGGAACTCAGCGAGCCTCCGGCTGGAAGCCCGGGAGCACAATCCCGGACTAGCAGATCTGCTGAAAGGCTTTTTCTTCTCACTGCGTGGGATCGGCTTCATTTCTTGGACAATTTAAACCTATTATTTAAGCACGGAGGTTTCCTTTACAGCTCCGAGTGAAACATTTTGCCTGATAGAAAGTTGATGGGATTCTTTAACTTTTAATAGATATCTTTATTGAAAGGTGCGCTGCTGCCTTTTCACAGCGGGGAAAGTAAAATATTTGCCTTGGGTCATACGTTGAAGGCCCTAGATGGGCAAGCACGGCCACTGATTCTGCCAAAGGACAGGTACAGGTGAGGTGGGGGCATCTCCCATTTGATCATGTCACCACGATGATTTTGGTTAAAACTAAGCATCACTGCCAAGGGAAGAGCCATGCCCAGAGGGCCTGGAAGCCCGAGGATTCCAGGGCTCTGAGACCCTGGCCATTCTGCCAGAAATATCTGTCCATCCATTTGTTCATTCTACTGTCCATTAGTCCATTCATTTCACAGGCCCACCAGACTGAGATGCGTCCCTGGGGTGCTCTCACTTGGAGACTTTGGAGTCAGTGGATACAGTTTCTAGGCTCTAGCATCCTTTCCCGTCTGACATCAACCTGGCTAGTCTCTGGATTGGGGCAGTGAGTTCAGTGATTGAGTCAACAAATCTTCATAGAAGTCTACTATGCTCCAGGCTCTGCTCTGGCCGTGCAGACAACTGTGGTCCCCACCCTCAGAGAGCTTCTGATCCAGTAGGGGAGAGAAAAGAATGAAAAGACACAAATGGAATTTGCTGTCGAGGAGTGATAAGAGCCCGGCAGGAATTTAGAGCAAGGTGTGGACCTAAGGAGGGCAGACCTCAGTTGGTTGGGGAGGTCTGCAAAGTCCTCACCACAGACCCAGGGAGGCTGCACTGGACTTGCCACAGGTAATGCCCAGAGTTGGCAGCTGCGTTTCCTTACTTTGATCCATTTACAGTAGGCAACCAGGATGGCAACATTCAGAAAGCGGTGAGAGTTCCTACAAATTTTGCTAGTATCCTAGCAAAAGGGAATGCTGCCAAGGAGGCCTCTTCCTGGTGTTTCTCTTTAGAAGCAAACTCACTGCAATGTGAGCTAAGTACTGGTTTTGCTCTGTGACCCTTAGGACAAGGAAAATCAAGCGGCTTCACACAGATGCACTATTTTTAAAACAAAACTTTCCTCTGATGTTAGCTCTGGAATAGCTTGCTGGAAGTCCCAAGGCAGCCACTCAATAGTGTCCTCCAATCGAATTTTAATTTTAAATAATGAATGTAACCTCCCTCTAGTCATGTCATGCCAAGCCAAAAGCACAATTTTAAAATTAGGAGAGAGATCAGGAAGCCAATACAATGGGAAAAGCCTGGCTATAATGCATTTTTACCCTTTTCCCCCCATGTGTAGGATATGATTTATATAATTGTTACAAAAGCATGTGTTAAATAGAACTATGTAAATTTGAGGGTAATCACATTTGAATAGCCCAAGTTAAACCACCTGGGCAGACTGAAGGGCCGTGGGAAAGCTCCTGGGTCTACATGTGCGGTGGGGCTCGGGGGAGACGCGTGGATGGGGAAGGGGGCGGTTCAGGGACTGAGAAGTTAAACATTCGTCGACTGTTAGGGAAGGATTGAGGTTTAAGCTAACAGCCTCGACCCTCGGTTTCCATCACTGCTCTCCACTAGCGTGAGCTTCTGCGCATTTGGAGGAGTCGAGGTTCTCAAACACCAATGCCCAGGCTTCCAGCCTCTTAGCTCTTGCACAGCCAGAGCAGCATACGGGGAAAACGTCGGGATCTCCAAGTCCCCCACCCACCCGCCCCGTCGGTGGCACACAGTAGGGACTCATCCACTCTAGTCCTTTTCTGCTCTCAGACCTAAAAGTCTGTCACGTTTCCCTCTAATTGTTCAACTCTGAAGCGCGCATTTCCAGCTCCTCCCCCCAGACCCCGTCCCTAGAGGTTTTCAAGTAGCCAGAGGAAAAGTGTGGGCACCACTAAGCAGAGATAGCACTCCAGGGGCGTGCAGGAGTGAGGGGAGACTAGTTGGGACTGGGGCACTTCCTCCAGCTGGTGCTGACCGATGTAGATAAAGCAGTCGTCGGTAACTCGGAGAAACAGCTGCCTGAAGACGCGCGACGGCCGTGGGGACCAGGCCTGGGCGGGGGGCGCTTTGTGCGCTACCCTCCAGGGAGAGAGGCTCCTGCTCTCTGCGAGGACCGACGGGACACTTCTACCTCCCAAAGCTAGTGATTGCTCAGGAGGGCAAGTCGCCCTTCCCAACATTTCTCGTTTGAATACATGAAAATGAGAGTTGCTTTTGGCAAGGAGATGCTGGCTCTCACGGCCAGAGAGACGGTTTTGTCGCCCGCGGGCGAGGCCGGGTGGGAAGTAGCTCCGGCTCCGGCATCCGGCTGCGGGCGAGCCAGGCCCGCGCCTCGGATCGCTCAGAAACCCGGCAGCGGCTCCAGGAGCAGTAGGGGAAGGGACACACCCAGTGGTAAATAATTGGGATTCAAATGTTACATTAAAATTTTTTCAGTAAAGTGAAAGCCCTAGATGTGCATATGTGTTGATCCACACACAGAGAAACACCGGCCAGGGCTGCGCCCGGAAAACTTAGACTTCCCCGCATGTAACAGACAAGACAGGTTAAGGCGGTCCTGTGGCCCCTACATACTGAGGGTCGGACGTCTTGTGAATTGTGAATTAATGTCTTAATTAATGACAATGATAGAAGGAAGGGCAGAGGAAGGACGGAAAGAAACAAAAGTAAAGGAGAAGAAAAGAGAGGCAGCCACGTAACAGGAGCTCGGTGCTTCTCTTCTGCCCTTCTGCGCCTCGCACTGATCCGGGCAGCGGCCGGACTCGAAGGCCGCGCCTCGGGCCGTTGTGGGCGCGAGGCTGACCGCAGGCGCGGGGGTCCGCCCTCTCGCGGCGCCCCGGCCCTTTCCCAGCTCCGGCACACACCTCTGTAATCGAAGGCCAGGCACACAAGCAAGAGCAAACAGTTGCTTGCAGCGTCCCAGGCCTTCCTCAGTCCTAATCCGACCCAGGTCCCGGTCCCGGGCGACTTTGAACCGCGTGAAAGACGACAGGTCTTAGTTTCTTTGCGTTCTGATTCTCCCCGGGAGGTGGAGGATTGAAGCTTCTTATCCGGGTGGCGGGTGGGAGCCTGCAGAGGAACAGGAACCACTCTGCAGCGAGCGTGGCTGGGCCCAAGGCCGCGGCCGAGATCTGGCTGAGACTCGTCGGGGGGAGGGTTGGAGGCGAAAGGGGACAGACTTTTTGACCCCGCCGCCCCGGCCCTGCTCTCTGCCCACCCGGCTAAACGGTCCCGCCGAACAGGTAGGACCTAGTGCCGCCAAAGGCAGCCAGCTGGGCCCGAGGCGCGAGCCCCCCGGCCTTTGCTTCCTTCTCTCGCAGTCGTCACCCTCTGCTTCTCCCTGCCCCGGTGAAGATCTGCGGAACGGGCTCCCAGCCACGTTATGCTGGGAAAGCGAAGCAGAGATGGCCGAGTTTGGCGGGTGGACCACGTGCCGCCGACTCCGTTGGCCTTACTGCGCGGGGAGCAGACCCCGAGGGCTTAGGAGGCGCAGCTTCCGCGAAGGGCGGGGCCCCTTCCTCCTTCCTCAGTCACCTGGAGTACCCGCGCACCTCAGCGTCTTGACTGCTCCGACTCCCTCCATCTAAGGAGCCTGCCCTCCCCGCTACCTGGGCCAGTCCAGGCTCGCGTTATTCGCCCTGGTCCAGGCGAGTTTGGCCCGGGACGCCCCAGGAGCCGCCACGTGGCTGCCCTCGGGGCTCCCTTGCCTCGAGTCCCCCCCCCCAGTCTCCCCGATGCTGAAGGAAGGTCTGGTTCCCCGGAAAGCGCAGCAGTCTTCTGCAACGAGTAAAGACAGGGCCTATTTGGGAGAAAAGGTTGGAAATGTCTGCAGCAGCCAGGCACGTCACCTGGCTGTGTACTGGTCAGCAACCCAGAGGCAGCAGCTTTGTCTTATTTATTTGTTTGTTGTTTATTTTCCAAATCAAAGACCCAGCATGGCTCTGATGCTTCTTTTTTAAACCTCGGGGAAATGACTGACAGACATCTGGGTACACTAGAACTTCACCTTCTAAACTTGTTAGGTGTCTTGGAATACCTCCACTGAGATGGAGAGAGGCTAGAAGCTCACCGAGCTGCCACCTTTCCTTCTTCTTGGCCTCGGGCAGTCAGCTCTATGAACCAAAACTCTCTGTCTGAGGGAGGCGTGCGGAATTCCAATCTCGCCTACGGGCGCTCCCGGGGGGCGGGGGGGGGGCGTCTTCGGGAGGATTCAGCGTTCCCTGCCCACGACAGGAGGCGCTGTGATCGCGGGCATTCCTCGGGCCGCGGACCCGGGAACCCCCAAGCTGGATCAAGGCTCTAAAGCTGGCAGAGGCCACTCTTCACCACCGATCTTGGGCTTTGAAGAAGCCCTAGAGAAACTTCGCTTTGGCCATCCCCTATGAAAAGTGGGTGCTTGTTCCCCCTTAAGCTGATTTTTTGTTTTTAAGATGAGGCCTAGTAGGTTTGAGACGTGGGCTGAAAGGAAGAATATTTGATTTTCTAATTGACCCCCTTTACGGTTACAGCGTTTTGTTTAGTTTGTTTTTCCCTTAAAGAACCGGCTTTTTGTGCACTGTAAAGGCTATTACTAAGTTGTTATTACCCATAGAAAATACCCTAGTCATGCTCGATGTGGTTGAAGAGCCAAGAGGGCGTTGGAGAATCACCGCGGGGAGGAACAAGGAAGCTCATTAGCACTGAAAGTCCCCCCCTCCCCCCATCAGGCTGAGGATCGTAAGCATCCGTGTACTTTACAAATGAGACTAAGGTCCTGCTGCTGATGGGAACTTTGCACAAAAGAATTAGTTTCTGACTGTCGCCCTGAGAAATATGTGCAGACCCACACATGTGCAGATACATTTACACAAACTGATAGGACTGACTTGCAGTCACAGGGACAGGCTGCAGTTGGGGAGGGCTCCTGCTCTACTGAGTTCCAGGTGGATTTAATTTCACCCTCATTTCTTTTCTTACAATGTGATGTCCCCCCCCTTTTGTTGTTTAAAAAGAAAAAAGGAATTGAATCCAACGCTTTTATCTTTTTTATTTCCTTAACTGCACATCTTCACCCTCTCGTGCTCCCCTGCTGATTTAAGAGATTTGTTTGGTTCAAGGATTTAACGTGATTCTCTTGCCAGATTTCAAGGAAGAAAGATTTAAAAGAACAAAGCTGGAGGGGGGGAAGGTATCTGTTTGGAAGACAAGTTAAAACACAGTTCTTAAAATGAGATTAATAACAGTTTAAAACTTTGCCAAACAAGACTATTTTGCGGATTCTTAGTCCTTTTAGAAAGACTTTATTTTATTGCTACTTAAAGAAACCTAGTGGTTCTCGGAAAGTACAACACATACATGGTCACACACACACACTCAGAAACTCACACAGGCACCAAGGTGCAACCTCTCACCAACTCAGTGCTTATCACCCAGTCACTTTAGTTGGTCCTCCCCAGGACTTGTGGGCAATCCACTACCCAGAGCCTCACAGGAGCCAAGAGGCTTTGCTTGGAGGAGCACTTCCCACCGATGTCCAGGACTGACTAGAAACCAAGCGAACACCGGGGGTGTCCCAGCCTAGCCACTCCAGATCAGAGATGGGACCAAGCACCGCCGTCCCCACCGCTGGCTTCCGCCTGGCACCTCTCTAGCCGAGCAGATGCATTCCCGTGCCCAGGCTCTCCCAGTGCGTATTAAGGGAGATGTCCCCTCCCCCTGACCTTTCCCTATCAGAAACCAGACTGTCGCCTCCAGCTCAGTCCCCGAGGCTGCGGAAGGGGGGCGGGAGGAGGAGCTGTGCAGAGGGAGGACGGCCCGACTCGGGTCCGCCTGCCCTATCACACAGACATCTGTTCTCAGTTTCTTCCTCTTTATGATCGCTACAGATGACAAGGCTGAGTAGAGCGGACCGAGGCGGAAAAAAAAAAAAAGTTATGTCATAAAGATATAAAACGGTGCTGTGACTCACCTGCTGTTAGCCGCAGGTACGGGTTTCGTGGCAGCGTCTCCACTCTGCTAGCCAGGAGCCCGGATCGGCCTAACGTCACTCAGCTCGGCTCAGACGGCCGAGTTTCTAGTGACGGGGCAAAAGTGGGGCTTTTTCCTTTATCAAGCCTGAAGACCGGGGCGGGGGCGGGGGAGTGGGAGTGGTGGATGGAGTCTGTATTTTCCAGTCTCCCGCGGTTGAACTTTAGGTCAGGAATCAGAAGGGCGGGGGCTGGAAGCTGGCAGAAGAGTAGGAGGCAGGAGGGGCGCGGGACAGGGCCGTCGCAAGGGCCTCCGGAGGGTCGTGGGTCCCCCTGGGGAGACCCTGGGGTCATGTAGCCGCACTTCCCGGCAAGCCCGGCCTCCAACGCCACCGCCCCCAGCCCTTCTCCGGCTGAGACGTCCTCATCCAGAAACCTCGCTAGACCGCCCGGCCCCGCCTATTTTTCTTTTTTCCTCTTCCAAAGGGGGGTCTCACACACACACACCACCCCATTTCCTTCTTCCCCCAGCCTGTCGGCTTAAACCAATTACGCCGCTTGGCAAACAAAGTGAGGGTCGGGTTTGGGGGAGGGGGCTCGGCGGGAGGGGGCGCAGGGGGCGCGCGCCGCGGCGGCGTAGCTGGGCGGGAGGCGCGGCGGCTGGACTGGCGGGCGGCCGCCTCGCAGGTGCACCTCGGGCTTTGTAGGTGCGAGCGTCTTTGTGCGGCGGACAAATGGGGAGAGGACGAGGAGGTGGGCACTCGAGCGACGTAAGATCCACATCAGCTCAACTGCACTCATCTCGCAGAGGCCGCCCGCTCACTTCCCGCGGAGGCGCTCCCGGGCGCCGCGCTCCGCGGCCGCCGCCTGCCCCCTCCCGCCCTGTTGCCGCCGCCGCCGCCGCCGCCGCGCACGCCGCGCCCCGCAGCGCCTGGCTTCCTCCTCGCTAGGGTGGCGTTGGGCCGGCGCGGGCGCTCACTTGACTGCAGCTACTCCGCTCCCCGCCCCCCGCCCCGCGCGGCTGCCAGTCGCTTCGCACAGGGCTGGATGGTTGCATCGAGCAGGGTGGCTCCAGGATGTTAGGGGCTGTGAAGATGGAAGGGCACGAGAGCAGCGACTGGAACACCTACTACGCCGACACACAAGAGGTGAGAGGCGGGCAGCAGGCGGGGGGTTCCTGGAGCCCGTACTGGGGGAGGCCGGGCGAGGCGGGCCCCCGGCAGGGCGGGGGTGCTGGCGGACTGGGGGCGCCTCCTCCGTGCCACCGGTGCCTACCCACCGGGTTTAGCCTAGGCCGGGCCTGGGCCGGGCCTGGGAGCCGGATCCGCAGCCCCGCCGGGGAACTGGATCCCGGCGATCGGCGCTCAGAGAGGGCGAGACGGTTTTAGGAAACTCTGGCTTTGAAAACACGCGCTCTGAGACGCACTTGCCTCTTCCCTGCCGAGAGCTGGAGCCAGAGCCCGGACCCGGGTCCCGAGCGCGGGTTGGCGGGCGGGCGCCGGCACGAGTTTGAGGCAACTTTGAAAAAGCCAGAATTCGCCCGCAGGGCGGCCTTTTCCTTCCGCAGTTGAATTCTCAGATGTCTTCTGATGAAAGCGCGCAGCCGCTAAGTTGAGCGTCTTAATAATGAAATGATTCCGAAATTTTGTAAAACTTCAAAAGCCGTTTGGGGAAAAGTGTGCTCCTTCCTCTCCAGAACCGCTGGGTGGCGCTAGTGCGAGCTGACTTTTCCTCCAGCACTCCCGGCGGGCGGAGAACCTGTTTCTCTTCATTGTCCCCTTGGTGGCACGTTCATGTGGTTTATTTTACAATGTGCACAAAGGAATTGCGAGGAAAACCAGGTACAGGCAGGACCACCACCTACTAAAAGTATTTGTCTGGAAATAGTTGGCGATTACCCTTCAATAGTTTACCATTATTGAAAACGTTTACTGAAACTGCCTTGCATAATCTTGGGAAGAGGAAAAGAAAAGTAAAAAACACTTTAAGACATGGAGAGAATAATATAGAATCAGGAAATATTTTCATGGTAATTAATTTATTTAGATTTGTATATGTATATATTCACAAACTTACCTCGAGTTTATTTGCATACTACAGCAGAACGTGTGCCTAGTTAAATCTGTTTGTTCCCCTTTTATGTTTTCAAATAAAGTCATATTTTCTGATGAAAATAAATTTAAGGATATCATTCTTTTTATTAAATCAACAGAGAAGTAGTTTTTATATTTCTGTACTCTATATTTTTTAACATATCTAGTGCATTCTCAGATTGCTATTGATAAGGGTTTTCTCCTACTGATGATTTAAGAAAGAGCTCAGAACTCTTCCTTAGGTTTAATTCAGATACAGTCATCTCCAGTCACTAGTCAATTAAATTCTCTATGAAAAGAGCTTCTTTACAGGTTAAAACTGGGAATTAGGAAGTAGAATAGCATTAAGAGAAAATAAGCGGACTTTGATTTTGGAATTGTAAAGTATTTGAAACTATTCGTATATAGTTTGAAAAGCCAGGTTTTGAGATTATCAGCCGCAAAATATCAGAACGTGGAAAAACTATGATTATTTCTACAAATTGTGTCACCAAAATTTTCAAGCCTTAGGGGCCTGGAAATAGGTAATGAAATTAGTGCAAGTTTATGAATGGCTGTAAAGTCATGTTAAAGTTAAATGAATAGAGTGCCTAGATATTATTATGCACCCTTCCCTACCCCTTCTCCTATTATAGATCTATTTTTAATTTTTTTCCAAAAGTTACTTAACTTCTGAGGTTTTTTTTTTCCCTTTTAAAATTACAATTGCTACAAGTAGATGGAAAACACCACTTCTAAATATAATAAACAGAAAGTCACCATTTGGTGAAAACTGCTAAGGCGGTAAAGCCAGTTGTTTGGAAATGTTTGGTCATATGGCAATGGATGATTTGCTCTATCAGGGAGAGTTTAATTAACGGCCACCCCGCGCAGCCCAGGCCGCTACGTGGTCAGCCGGGCCTGGCAGGCTTAGGTGAGACGTGTGCCGAGCTGGCGCTGTGGCCCTCCTGGGGGCGGGGGCGGGGCTGCGCCGCCATACACACCGTACCCTTAAGGTGGAGTGAATAAGCAAAGGATCCGAGATTAATTCTGTTTTCGGAGTTTTAACTCCTTTTAACCAAAAGGGCGCTTTGCCGAGGCCGGGCTGGGGTGGAAACTGGGATACCGCGTGGCATGGATAGAGGCGACGTAGGGGCCCTAGAAGCCGGCCCCCCGAGCCTGGCGTGTAAGGCGATTACACATCTTCCTGGGGACATATTTTCTGTGAGCTCTTGTCTTTCATGCCTGCGGAGATAGGATTTTTCCCCTGCCGTGCAAGACAACTCTTTGCGGGTTCTGGGGAGGGCGCCCGACGGTTTGCCCCTGGTGGGGAGTCCTGTGCTTTGCAGAAATGCTCTCCTCTTGTTTTCGGATTTGCCCCGGCCGGTAGGCTGCCTGCGCCCACTACTAACTCCGCCCTTCGGGGCCTCTTCACGCTGTCTCCGCTCCAGGCCTACTCCTCGGTCCCGGTCAGCAACATGAACTCGGGCCTGGGCACCATGAATTCCATGAACACGTACATGACCATGAACACCATGACCACGAGCGGCAACATGACCCCGGCTTCGTTCAACATGTCCTACGCAAACCCGGGCCTTGGCGCCGGCCTGAGCCCCGGGGCGGTGGCTGGCATGCCGGGCGGCTCTGCGGGCGCCATGAATACCATGACGGCGGGCGTGACAGCCATGGGGACGACGCTGAGCCCGGGCGGCATGGGGGCCATGGGCGCGCAGCCCGCGGCCTCCATGAACGGCCTGGGCCCCTACGCCGCTGCCATGAACCCGTGCATGAGCCCCATGGCGTACGCGCCGTCCAATTTGGGCCGCAGCCGGGCTGGTGGCGGCGGAGACGCCAAAACTTTCAAGCGCAGCTATCCACACGCCAAGCCGCCCTACTCGTACATTTCCCTCATCACCATGGCTATCCAGCAGGCGCCCAGCAAGATGCTCACACTGAGCGAGATCTACCAGTGGATCATGGACCTCTTCCCCTATTACCGGCAGAACCAGCAGCGCTGGCAGAACTCCATCCGCCACTCGCTGTCCTTCAACGACTGCTTCGTCAAAGTGGCCCGCTCCCCGGACAAGCCGGGCAAGGGTTCCTACTGGACGCTGCACCCGGACTCCGGCAACATGTTTGAGAACGGCTGTTACTTGCGCCGCCAGAAGCGCTTCAAGTGCGAGAAGCAGCCAGGCACCGGGGGCGGGAGCGGCGGCGGCGCCAAGGGCGGCCCTGAGAGCCGTAAGGACCCCTCGAGCGCTGCCAACCCCAGCGCCGACTCGCCCCTTCGTCGGGGCGTGCACGGTAAGGCCGGCCAGCTAGAGGGCGCGCCGGCCCCCGGGCCCGCTGCCAGCCCCCAGACTCTGGACCACAGCGGGGCGGCGGCGACAGGGGGCGCCTCGGAGTTGAAGACTCCGGCCTCCTCGGCTGCACCTCCGATCAGCTCCGGGCCTGGGGCGCTGGTATCTGTGCCCCCCTCCCACCCGGCGCATGGCCTGGCACCCCACGAGTCCCAGCTGCACCTGAAAGGGGACCCTCACTACTCCTTCAACCACCCTTTCTCTATCAACAACCTCATGTCCTCCTCGGAGCAGCAGCACAAGCTGGACTTCAAGTCATACGAGCAGGCACTACAGTACTCGCCCTATGGCACCGCATTGCCCGCCAGCCTACCCCTCGGCAGCGCCTCGGTGGCCACGAGGAGCCCCATTGAGCCCTCAGCCCTGGAGCCAGCCTACTACCAAGGTGTGTACTCCAGACCCGTTCTAAACACTTCTTAGCTCCCTGGGACTGGGGGTTTGTCTGGCATGACCATGCTGGTAGCAGGAGAGAGAGAGAAAGAGAGAAATCAACAGCAAACAAAACCACACATACCAAGCCGACAGCAGCATAGTAAAATCCCAACTATTTTTATTTTATTTTTCTGTGCACAATCTTTCCCCCAGTACAAAAGACTGTTACTTTGTTATTGTTGTTCCGAACGCTTTGTGTATATTATTACCAAAAAAACCAACCCCAAACCAACAAAAATGTTTCCTGCAAAGTTTAATGATCCACAAATGTATATATATATAATCCTCCGACTTCCTTGTCCCTCTCCCTTTCTTTCCTCTTCCACCTGCAGACGTGTTCTAGTCTGTGCAGGATTTATTTAAAAAAAAAAAAGAAAGATGGTCAAGCTTGTAAAATATTTGTTTGTGCTTTTTTTCCCCTCCTCACCTAACCCCCATCCCCACATACACACACACAGGAGTTTACAGGTCTGTGGCAATACTCTTAACCATAAGAACTGAAAGGGTAAAAAACAAGTAGACACTAGGGCTGTTAAAAGTATTGAAGGACAATGCTGCCATTATGCAGCAAATCATAAACAGATTATAAACATCAGAGCCACTTGTTTTTCAGCTTACATTTCAGATACATTCAGATAGCAGATGTCTTAAAATGAAATACATATATATCATATATGAACTTATTTATGCACATGCTCAGCTATGTACATCTTCCATATATTTACATAACATACGGAGGTGATATACACGCTCTTGAAAGAGTTGCTTGACCAAGAAGTTACAAAGACACCCTCCTCCCCTCCTCTCCACCCATATATAGCCCTGGGAATCAATTCCTCCAGAATTGCCCTCCTCAATAACTCTGTTCCTTGCTTTGCAGAGGGCCATGGTCTTATCATTCTGAGGTCACATAACGTGTAAAATTAGCTTCTATGTATCCATACCATTTAAAGGATATTTTTTCCAGAAAAAAAAAGGGAATATTACAATGTTAGAGGAGAGATAAGTTATAGGGAGATGTATTTCAAAATTTGGTCCAAGATTCCAAAATCCAGTTGATTGTGGTCATTTTAATTATTGCCATCGTGTGCTTGTTTCATTCAGTGTTAATGCACTTTTCACAGTTGGACATGGTGTTAGTATAGCCAGACGGGTTTCATTATTATTCCTCTACGCTTTCTCAATGTTAATTTATTGCATGGTTTATTCTTTTTTTCTTTACAGCTGAAATTGCTTTAAATGACGGTTAAAATGACAAATTAAAATGTTAATTTTTATCAATGTGATTGTAATTAAAATATTTTGATTTAAATAATGAAAATGATAAATTTTAAGCCGTGGAATATGTTCTTGATCATTTGCAGTTAAGGACTTTAAATAAACCAAATGTTAACAAAAAGAGGATTTCTGTATTTTCCTTAATTAAATCCAAAATGGATATTCTGAATATGATATTTTTCAAAGTCCGGGCACTGAATATAAATGACAAAAAGGAAAATAATCTAAAAGAATTGTTTTGTTTATGTTTATTATATGAACATCTAGCTAGTAAAAAGCAATTAAGGAGATTCAATAAAAGTTGATAAATAAAAAGGTAGATAAACTGATTTAATATCCTAAGAACTGAGATTTTTAAGATTCTTTATTCCCAGTAATGTTTACTTCAATTTTTGACAAGGTCTTAAGCCTTCTGTGTTTCCTTTGAGCCTTTCCACAATAAACTCAAATATGATTATTTTAACTACCTTCCCCCCTTCCCCAATGTATCATTTTCCTTTATCTGAAAAGTATTCGAGTAAGAATAAAATATCAGATGTAGCTGATAAAATTAAGTTGTCTACCACAGAGGATCCGGAACCCTCTTTTTATTAAAAGAGCAGCAAAATTTAACCATCATGGTAGCTTTAGAGGGGGTCGGGGAGACATGAGTTAATTCATTCCTGCAGGGGAAGCTTTGTGCCACCAGGACATTTCAGGGTTGCTGCTATTTTGTATTTTGTGAAGATATTTTTTAAAAATATTGTTTCTAATTTTTTTCCTGAGAGCTTAAAACTGATGATTTGTTTGCCTTCTAAGAAGCTTTTAAATGCAGCTTCACACCCCTACAGTTGGTTGAGATCACAAAATCATTAATCTCCTTTGATAGTAGGCTCACTTTCCAGTCCACCTATTTCTTTGTAAGCCTCGTTCGGATTGACATCAACAATAACAACACCAGCCCAAGCAGAGGCTGGCCTGCCTGAGCCCTTGTGTATGAACTCCATCCTCGCCAGGGCTTGAACTTGGACAGCCTTTACTTTGATCGCCCCACTCCTTACCGCGGACAAGATAAAAAGAGCTGTGTGAGTCCCTTAATTATCGCGTAATTGCCTCCCCAGATGAGAGAAGGGGTGCCATGTAGCACTTGAGAAAAATCCAGAGATCCAACCCCCGCTCTCACTTCAGCTAATGAAAGGAGGAGATGGAAATTACTGGTTTGAGTAATTTCACAATCTAATTTAGAGGCCTCTGGGAAGGACGTTAAAGTCTCAAAGAGAGGAAAAAGCTTTCAATCCCAATAGTTATTTATATTTATACAACGGGCAAACGTTGGCAAATTCGAATTCCAAAAGTAATATAAAGGCGTGAGCTTGGGCCTCGGAATTTTACCCGGCCCCACTGAACCTAAATCGTCTAATTTTGTTCCCTTACCTCTCTTTAACATGTTAATAATATCAGTGTCCCGCATTCGCCCACCAGGCTAAAGTCGGCCTATTAGCTCTTGCTCTTACTTGGCGGAGACTTTTTCAGGGTTTGCGGCGGCCGAGGCGCCGCGGGTTTACGGCCGAGGCCACTTTGGAGACCTGCCTGGGGAGCTAGCCCCGTGGGTGGCGGGGAGCGGGGCTCGCCTCGTGGGCTTCTCAGGCGATTTTCTGACCGCTCCCTCCAGCCACCCCTGGACGATGCCATCTGCGCCCTGTGCGTTAGGAAGCGCGCGGGCTGGGGTCGGGGCGGCCGGTTGCCGGGTAAGGAGGGCAGAGAGAAGGACCGCCAGCATCTCGAGGTGACAAGTGCAGTTAGTTCTTCATTGTTTGGGCATTTTCCCCTCCTAGCGAATAAATCTTCTGTTGAGCCCGAGACCTAAAAGTCAACAAAGAAGGCCAGGCGCCTCGTTACCGCTCCTGCGGCTCCAACGTCCGCGCTGCCGCGGCTGCTCCCGCTGCGTAATCCCTTCCTCGGAAACCCGGACACACAAACGCCGGAACGCCCGGGGCCAGGGCGCCGCGCCCCAGGGCCAGGAGGAAAACATCTGTGGTTTCGAGGGAGTGCTGGGACCCTCCCGGAGCGCGCCTACTTCCCGCGACCCCCTCCCACCTCCCTTTTCGTCCTGGAGCGTCTATATTTCTTCACCTCGGAGGCTCCTGCAGAAGAGGGCCGGAAAGGGGATACTGATCCCTCAGCTGTGGTCCACCGGACTCGCTTTATTTAGGAATTTCGCCCGAGGTGGGGGAGGGGTCTCCAGAGGGGAGGGAGGGAGGGAGAAGGGAAAACCTTCTTTTAGACCCAAGTGCAAAGCTCCGGAGGCCCTCCGATCCACTGCCTACGCCACCGAGCAAACATTTTTAGAAAACAAGAAAAATGTTTTGAGAGTGAGTATAGTGCTGGGGAGGGGAACTTCAGATGTTACCTTCACCTTGTCCCAGCCTGAAACATTTTTTTTTAATTGATTAAAAAAAAAAAAGACGACTAAATTTAGGGAAGAAGAAAAGCTCACCAGTTCTGCTCAGAAACTACACAACTTACAAGTGTTCCCAAGTAGAACGCAGCTCAGTGTTTCTTACACGATAGCTAATACAGTGTTTAAACCAAAGATAAAATTTAATTTCCATTGTCCCTTGGTGATCCCCTCATTGTAGAATAAACTGGTGAGAATTATTATAGGAGGAGGGATTAAACAAACAAAATCCTATTAAAGTTCTCAACTTCTGTTTTCATTTTCTGAAAGCTAGATACCCGACTGATTTCACTGAAAGTATAAAAAACATTATTTTACTCAGGAGTCTAACAGATTTGAATAAGCCATAGCAGAAAAGAATTCCTGGAGTGGTAAAATTTTAAAACTTTGTTGTTTTGTCACTTTAAAAAATTGATTTCAATTCCAAGAAAATGCTTATTACATTTCTTTCCAGAAAACTTCTGTGATCGATACAAATTCCTTTCAGTGGAGGCCAATGTAGGAGACCTGTAGCCCAAATTAATTAACCTTTCCTCAAGATCAATTGGTCTTCTGTTGATTTAGCAGCAATATTGCAGAACATTTAGCTATAATGTATTTTAATGTGATACCTCAATATGTCAAGAGGAAAAGCTCATTGAAAAGATAAAATTGCTTAAATTATGTAATGGATGTTTAATAAATTTGTAAAAATGTTTTACTTTCAAAAGTTAAATGTTAATTGCTTATTTGAATTGTAGTAAAATGTGTTTGCAACTAAATGGAGTTAAGATAATGTCTAATTACTTCAAGGTAATTACGTGCAAAAAGGTGATTATTTTTAAGCTACCTTGGGCTAAATAGGAAATTAAATTATGCTGAAATTTAGAAATAAGATGTTCCTGAACCGAAAGAATCATTGGCATCTGCAGAAACTCATGAGAGCAAAAATGTAATTAAATGAAGTAACTTGGAAGGTTTTACAATCTTACTGATCAAAAGTACAATCCATTCGGGAAGCTATACGGTTTTTTAAAAGAAGCCATTTATTCAGGTTTTATTTTCTACCAATGATCCAATTTACTGTATCCAAATAACATTTAATAACAGATGACTTTAACCATTCTGACTTTTTCTTCAAATAGTAAAGTTTGAGGCCATAATGTTTCCATTGGTGTTTCTCTTTTTAGCTCCTAGTCTAGCTCGGTTCATTGAACTTTGGACAGCTCAGACTGCGGCCCTCACCTTTTTTTTTCTTCTCCAGCCATCATACTAGTAAGCAATTTGGGGCTGGAAAATACCCATTCAGTTCAACTTTAACTTGTAAAATGCATGCATTTTCCTACTTATGAATATACTTTTTAATCTAAGGGGAAATCCTCACTTGCTACCTTTCTTTTTCTAACTTCCTCATTTCTTCAATTGTTAGCTGTGACTGCGCAGTGTGAGAGCAGAGCTCATGATGAGCGTGAGCTCCCCTCTGCAGCCCTGGAAAGTGAGGAGCATCCCGCCTTCTAGATGCCACTTCCTGATATTTTGGGGTTCTCTATGTCCTAGTCAACTTAGAGTATAAAAGCAGAATATTCTCTCTCAAAATCCGGGAAGGAAAGGGCTTGAGTGGAATAAATGCTTGAAGACTTCAGAATTCAAGTGGGATGCTAATCAAGTCACATCCAGATCAAGTTCAGACCCGGGCCAGCCAGCGCCACTCAGTGTGAGGTTGCCTTGGGTTGACTTTCTACTTCTTTCCTCAACTCCTCTTCAAGATTACACATCAGGGGCTTTTTCTTTTCTTTCTTTTTTAATTCCTGAAACTAAGAAAAACAACCTGGAAATATTCCTCCCCCAGAGCATTGCCTGGAATTAGGGAACAATGTTTTCAGCTGGAAACCTTAGTTTCTTTCCCCTCTCTCCCATAAAATTTCAGTTACTCCTATGCTTGTCTAATCATGTCCCAGGTCAGTTTTCTCTCTCTCTCTCTCCCTCCCTCTCTCTCTCTCTCTCTCTCTCTCTCTCTCTCTCTCTCTCTCTCTCTCTCTCACACACACACACACACACACACGGAGTTATTTTAAAACAAGCAATTTAATGAGAAGAATGTAAGGGGCTTTGTGGGGGGTTGTTTCGTTTGTCTATTTAATTTTAAGGACCCATTATGCACGAGGGAGGAAGGAGGCTCCCGCCTAGCGCTGCACTCCTGGAGAACTGATTTTCTTTGCGCGATTCCGGTGACCGGGGTGTTTCTGGAACGTTCCCATAGTTCTGGGTTCCCATCTGGGAGCCTAGTGCTTCAGTCCCGTAGCCCAGCTACAAACGCCTAACTCAACTCCGAGGGCCACCTCCTGCCGCGTTCTCCACCGCTTTTTTTCCTAGGTGGAGGCTGATTCACAAGCTCAGACTGCAATGAGCCGTATTGCAGCGCAGGGCACCGGCCAGGTTTCCTCGCCTCTTCCTGGAATCACACTGCCTTCTGCTGACACGCGCTTCCTTTGTGTTATGCCTGGCTAACATACTAATGGGGCGGATAACCCAGATCCTTTGAGGAGGGGTGGAGGGGGTTGGAGACACGGAAGGGAGAGAAGGGAACCGAACGGCTCTAGCTGCTGACCCTTGGGCCAACGTGCTCAGAGGCGGGCAGGCGGGCGGGCTGGTGGGCAGGAGGGGGAGGGGTGCGCGGGTTGCGAATCCAGGTGGGGAAAGTTCACGTTGAGGGCGCTGTAAGCAAACTTAAATGCCTGCACCAAGTATTTAGAAAGGGTGATCTAATGCTAATGTGCTGTCCTGCGTTCGGAACTGCGAGGCCCGGACGCCACGGACGCTAGAGAACCTGCCCCGCTGGCCGAGCGGCCGTGCGCCTGCTTCCGAGTGCCCGCTTCCCCGCCCCGTCTTCCGCCCCACCCCCTGCCCTGAGCCGGGTCGCGCTGCGCGGTGTCCTCGAGCCACAGGTGAAAAATTCTAACTGCGTGTCTCACGGATGCCCCTCTCCGAGGTGTACACCTTCGCAGACTCATCAAGGTCTAGACAGGCCAGCCACCTTAGATGCTGGGTCCCAGCGACTAAAGACTTCCAACCTCCCCGGCCCGCTGCGCTCAACGAGAGCCCTGCCTTCCCCGGCCTCACCTCTAAAGGGCTGTCTGGTCTCCCACTCGGAGCCTTAACTGATTAACCACGGCTGGAACTCCTGCGCTACGCCACAAAGTGGGCACGAGGAACCGCGACCCCGGCGCCGGAGGCCCGGGGCCCCAGAGGACGCTACCTCTTGGTGCGGGCCTGGTCTCGGGCCCCAGCCTCACAGCTCGCACGGCCGAGCCCCCTCTCCGCCAGGCCCGCGGCCCCGCCCGCCAGACGGTGCCCGGGCGCCCCGAGACATATGCTGTGCGCAGGCCGCGCGGCCCGACGTGGTGCTCATTGCAAAGGCGGTTCTCAGCCCATCAAAAGCCCGGGCTTTCTTCAGCCGTATGGGCCGCGAGGTGAACAACAATGCCCGGGCCCCTTCACTTCAAAAGCGGCGATCAGGGGAAAGGCTCCCCTAGAGAATTTTTTTTTTCCCTCCTCAGCCTTTCATTCCTGGTTTTAAAAAAAAGGCATCAGCAACTCCAGGGCCCGGGCGAGCCTAATGCCCTTTGATGGGGATTGAATTCATTATCTCCAATAACACAATTGTGCTTGGCCAACGAAAAGAGCAAAGCAGAGCTCTATCCCGCCCGAGGGGCCCGGTCGGGCGGGGCGGGCAGGCGAGGAGCGCTCCTGGGACCCGCTCGTAGGCGCAGTCGCGGCGGGCCCGGCGGAGATGCTACACCCCCTGCGCGCGGGGGCGCGGGCCCGCCGGGAGGCTGCAGGACCTGTGGCGCCGCCCGCGGAGGCAGCGCGGGGAGGGGGCGGGGCGGCTCTCTGGCTTGATTTATTTTTCGTGTCTCCCTTGCAACCATTCCCCGAGGGCGGCCCCTCCGGCTGGGTGTTTACTCTCTTCCCTCCCGGCCTCCAGCTGTGAAGCAGTCCCTGGCGCCCGGGCGCGCCGGCCAGAAAGGACGCCTCTGGCTGAGCGCGAAGGGCTTCCAACATCCTGGCCGCGCCGCCCAACCCCGGCGCCCTCGGCTGGGAGCCAGCTTTACTCGCAACCCAGCACTGATAAACCGGGCTTTAAATCGCCCCTGCCCTGGAGCCCCTTCCGTTCAGGCTCTCCCCACTGGCTTTCACACCAGCCACCCGCACTGATGGCGGAACAGCGCCAGGAGCCTGAGCCCGGACAGCGGGACACCACGTCCGGTACCCAGACACTGGGTCCGAGACCCGGGCATGAGGCGCCGTTCCTTCGCTTCCGGCCTGGTGGACACTGTCCCGGACCCCGACATCCACGCGAGCGCCTCCTCCCGAGTTCCACTGCCATCCTTACCCTTTCAGCCTCCTCCAGCCTCTGCTGTCCTGAGTGTACGCGGGTGAAAACAGGGGCTAAAACGGGCGCTATTAGGTGCCTTGATTTCAGGTGTGTGTGTGAGAGAGAAATTCCCTAAGAATCATGAAGACTTCTCTATGGTTTACTGTCTAAAATTCGACTTTAAGTCGTTTCATTGCTAGGCATACTTCCTACACAATCCTATTTCCCCCTCACTCATTACTGAGGACAGTATGTATTGCAGTTTTATTTCAGTCAGATAAAGTATAATAATAAACAGAATTTAAAGTATGTTTGTTTATTTTTGCAAGAATACATAAAATGCTCTATGGTAGTAACTGTGGGTTAGGATTAGTCGTCCCTCGCCAATTAGTCATGACTATCCCTATCTTGAAGCAATTGACTCTTCACCTCTCTCTTCCAGGAATTAGAGCCAGCCCACATATACTGTAGGAGATAATATAGATAGGTAGATAGCTATATATGCCAGCATACATATGTGTGTATGCACACACACAATTAGATACACTGATTTAGAGGAGCATACCTAAGATCTTTCTGTCCTTATGACTATCCCCAAAGCATGAAAGCAATAAATTAAGTGATCTGTTGACTTGGGGCAAACCAAGAAAAGCATTTCAGATTTAAGACTTTCAGCTAGGCATTATTCTCATCAGGAGATATAGAACTTTAGTTATTTAATCCCCTTCAGCATTAAGTGGTGAAAACTTTACAAATTTAGCCCATGGAACTCTGACCATTCCCTCCAATTTTTAGGTCTAGGTACCTGGGGGAGGTGGAGGAGAAAAGTCCATTGTGATAGGTAATGTTGAAGAGAAGACTTCAGTTCTTTTTCCTTCCCTTTTCTTTTCTTTTTTTCTCTTCTTTTTGTCTTATAGAACAGCATCCTGAATATAACTTACATTAAAACATGTATTTACTTCTGTGAAGACTTTATGGTTTTCATTTACATCAAAAAGTATATAAAACATTTACTTGCAGATACTCTGAGTCTCTAATAAAGAGGTCTATGGGTAATGCTAATCTTTAGATGAGCTATCAAACACCAAATATGTATTACAGATTTTCAAGGAATGAGTGACTTCTCTCCTTCACCCTTACCCCACATTTTATTAACTTATTAAAGAATAGGTCTGAATCTTGGTGACCTATACATTTACAGTGTGGTGTTACTTAAGTCACCTTTTATAAAATCTCTTTTGTAACATCAAGTGGAGGTTTAATCTTTGTCCTCAATATGACATACTATTCCACACCTGGTGGACTGCTGTGTTTCCTTTGTCTTATTCATTATCCCATGTTTAGAAATACTGGGAAGAGAAAGGCATTTATACAGGGTAAAGATGTCAGTGACTTGGATTTTACAGATTAACAATTTGAATAAGAGTTTAACATAACATGTACGACCAGAATAAATTATATATAGGTATAGCTATTTGGGGATTAATTTTTCCAACATTTTGAGGACTTCAGAGTAACCGCATTCTGGACTCAGTGTAAGAACCATCCTGTGAGTAACAATATGTTCAAAACAACCACCAAAAAAGCTTTAATTCTGACATATATCTGTCAGACCACAGAAGCTACGGGACAGTCCTGTGGCTTATCACATAAACAATTTGTCTGGTGCCAGAGCACACATAAAGGATTATGTGACTTCAGGTGAGCAAAGTACCATAGGATGGATGAATTACTAAACAAAAGATACCATGATTTTCATGTAGATGTCTTCAACTATGAAACAAAATTAGGAGGGAAGGAAATGTAAAGCATTTCAGTAGAAATGAGAATTTAATGTTATCTAAAGTGCAACCCCAAAGCATATTTTAGCCTTGAGATTCACTGCCTGGTACTATAGAATATGGTAATGGAAAAGACCGATTTATTATGTTTTCTACTCCACTTACCTGCGAGATTCCTCTCCTCAGAGTTTTCACAAGTCAGGTCCAGAATAGATTTAAATGTCAAGAATAGAAGGACTCCCACTTCTTGAGTTTATCAATGTAATGGAGAAGCTCTATATTCACAGTGCAAGACATCTTGCCAACAGAATATTTTCTCTGATATTTAGGTAAAATCGACTTAAATTTTAAATATGCTTCTTTGAGGATCCTTTTTATTCAGTCTTAAACTTGTTTCAGATACCTGGATGCCTGTGTCTCTAACTATTTATTTAACCAATCTATACACATTTACTTTCTTTAGTTCTCACCTAAGATTGATCCAAATAAGGTGTCCCAGGTGGGAAAACACCTTTAACAAGTATAAGCATTTGACTTTCTATTCTTAATACTGAAAGGGGAAAAAAATAAAGTTAAACCTCAACAATTCCTTTGAATGATACCAGCATTATAAACAGGAGACTTGGTCCACTTGTGAGATGCCACCTAAATGCTACATCATACAGCTTAACTTCTTCACCTTTTAAGTATGACTATTGTAAGAAGTCAAAGAACTTCAGCTTATCAAAACGTGTTGAGTTCCTAATTTATAAGAACAGAGTCAAGAAACCACCTGGAGGTTGGTTCATTTAGAAGAAATACTGTTTCTCAGGCTAAAGAGGGTTTAGGGTATTTGTTAATTTGTGGCCCACAGATTTACATGTGACCTATCAGGAATATATTATGTCAGAGTTTTACATAGTAAAAGAGACTGAGGAAGTTCATTATTAAACTTCTAAAGAGAATTTAAGGCTTTCAATTTCACTTTCAGAGATGCAGAAGCCTGGACCTTCAACGCTGCATTATGATTTGGAGTCTCAGACTCGAAACTGGACTCTGGGTTTCCAAGGCTCTGAAGGATTCACCCACTTTTTGTATAGTGACCACTGGGCCATGCTTTGCCAAGGATTAACACTCCAGGCTATACCCGTCTCTTAAGTTACAACATCTACTGAGTCAGGCAATTAGAAAGGAAATGCTTATTGAATTTGACAAATAATTCACTTTGGAAGTATAATCACAGTAAGAACAGATTGAGAGTTAAGTATGGAGAAAAAATGAGACATGAGAAGTGATTTCCACTGCATTCCACTCACCTATCTCATCTCATAAAATAGAATAGGTGAAAGGGAAAATTGGAATTTTAATAAAAATGAAAGGTTGTAAGGCCTGTGATGACTCAAAGAGTAACAGTAAGAAGTTGTGTAATAATATTATTATCTATATAAATGCATTGAATGCAAGGTTGCAAAGATATCAGCTTCTCCCAAGTTGGCTGTTGGGTTCTGAGATGCACAAGTTCTACCCAATTCCTGTTTCATGTGGTGTAACAAGTTACAGTGTTGGGTTTTATTTGTCTCTGTATTTGGTATAACCTTAAAAATATTCAAAGAGCCTTCTTAAATAAAGTGAGGTCTGCATTTTTTCAGGATATATTTAAAGTCTCACATTCACTTACAGTTGTTACCAGATGATGTGGTTTGTGAAATAACCTGAGATTTTAATAATAAGCACACATTAACAGAGTAAAACATAGCCCTTTTTCTTTTAGCCTTATCTTCAGCAACAGAAAGCATCATATAGTAGCCAGTGTTCAATCTGAAAAATAAAAATTGTAGAACATAGTGAAAGATCTTTCTTAACTACACTTAAGACTCCTGAAAATGGATTTATCATGAGGGGTAATAAACAATGATTAACATGCTATGACCAAAGCAAAAATTTATTTTTCTTAGTGTTTTCAACTCAGGAGATAAACTTGTTTTCAAGAGAAACAAGAAAATAGAGATTGTCAGGGAAATGTAAAGGATGAAAAGATGAGGGAAAGGGAGGGAGGGAGAAGTACCATAGCAGAAAAAGCAAGGTATTGGGTCTTATATAGACTCACAGACCAAGAGACTGAGGGACTGAGAGATGGGATGGAGGCAAATTAATGGCTGGAGAGAGCTAGAGAGAGTGTGATGAGGAAGGGCCAGGCGTGAAAAGATTTTGTGTCGTCATAGCAACGGGCTCAGCCCTGCTCCCCCTGAAGCCCATTCAGCTCTGAGCTGCCGGAACACGTTTTTAATTAAAGCGTATAAAAGTTGTTTTGTAAGGACTTCTCCTCATCCGATAGATTTCAAAATGGTTAATCAGGCTTCATCTCCTTTTGATGCTCACAAGAGCATGGGCTCCTGTGAGCACAGAAAATGCTGCTGCTGCCACTGCCCCTGAGTAAGTCATCTCTCAATCACACCTAATACTGGGGATGAGCAAAGCATCTAGTTATTTAGACACACATAAACAGAGAATTCAAGTGGGAGTGGGGGGGGTCCATTTTTATGAGTGTAAGTGAAAATGTTGATTTCCTTTGCTCTAGATACTATGGAATTCATCCTTCTGGATGACTATTGTCTCTGGTTGATGTTCTATTTGGCTTTTGAAAACAGCAAGATTTTTTTCCTGCTTTGGGAGATACAGTCCAAAAGCCAAAAATAAAAATTACAAATTATTCGTATCAAATAATATTTAATCTTGTATGGGTATCCCAAGAAAGAGGTTTGCTGCACCACTCTTGTATGAAAAGATGCCAACCCATCCTATTTTTTTTTTTTTAGGTAATAAAAGGGCTTTCACTTCTAAATCCTTCATAAATTCACAATACACAGCAACAGTTGCATTTTCTTTAGTAAAATGGATGACAATAGAAAACAGCATCTTTTGTTGATTCACTAAACAATGTCTTAGCAGATGACTCAAACCTTCTCCAAGCTTTTTCATCTCCCTTTCTCCTAAAGCCTGGCAGATGATCTTATTTCTAATTTCACTGAAAAAGAAGAAAACTCCAACCTTCACTATAGTTCCCCAAGGCTCGTATGTTAGCCTGAGAAAGAAAAACAGCCCCTCACATTTGGAAACTGGCTTGGCACTTCCAGCTAGGCTAGGCTATCCTTACAATTTGGTCCAGCATTCACAGTTAGGCCCAGGTGTTCTCCTGTCAAACATAAACAACTTTAGGGGCTTCCCTGGTGGTGCAGTGGTTAAGAATCCTCCTGCCAGTGAGGGAAACACGGGTTCGAGCCCTGGTTCAGGAGGATCCCACATGCCGCGGAGCAACTAAGCCCGTGTGCCACAACTACTGAAGCCCCCGCGCCTAGAGCCTGTGTTCCGCAACATGAGAAGCCACCAGTCTGAGCGGCCCGCATACGGCAGCGAAGAGTGGGAGCCGCTCGCCGCGACTAGAGAAAGCCTGCGCGGCAACGAGGACCCAACACAGCCAAAAACAAATAAATAAATAAATTAATTAATAAACATAAACAACTTTATTGAACACCAATAGGAGACAAAGCCACTTTATAACTATAGAAAAGTGAGACAAAAAGACTACTTTGTAATTTTTTCTAAGCACAGATATAAAAAAGGCACTGCAAGCCACAAAAATAGCAAACACTCCCCCTATCTGAGCGAGGATTAGTAACTGTTGCTTCTTTATAAAGTACAGCTTTGGCTTTGTTTTACTCTTAACTCCTTCTAGATAAGATTTCTTAAGATACTCAAGCATAGTATTATCCCCACATCCTGACAGCATCCAATTAGAAGTCCCACTTTCTTGAGCCCTCCCTCAAACCAAACAGCACAAGCCCCCATACTATAATAAGTCCTTTCTAACACCCTCTTACTGAAATGTCACACAGTCCCTTATGATGTGTGGTCTTCCTTATTTGCAACAAGCAATAAACCCAACTTGTTCAACTATAAGTAGTATATCCCCGTACCATGCTAAAACTCCATCTCTGTCCCCAACAAAAGCTCCCATCTTATTTCTACACCTGTCTACAAGTTATTTCCATGAATATTTAATAAATTTAAATGACAGCAACACATTTCTCTCAGTAACAAGGCATGCCTCCTGATGTCCTTATTTCTCTCATTCTCTTTGTCACTCAGGCTTGAGAAGTCATAGTCTTTGACGCATCCCTCTTATGGCCTATACATCTGTAATTAATTAATATGCTCTATCAATACCGCCCCCCCCATTCCGCCAACCTTTTATCCCTTAACATCCTAAAGGTCACAATTTTATTTCCTACTACTGTCCACTACCTGATGAAATGGCCTTCAGAATCTCTTCACCAATTTTTGTCTGTATACCATTTCTAGCTTAATATTCCTGAGCAATAGCTTTCAGTGAAATAAGTCCTACCTCTTGAGGCTAGAGTTTTCAGAGGTAAAATTAAGAATTACATATGAATAAATAGCATGATTCCCCCTGACACACACCTTACAAAAGATAAATGCCATTGCTGCACACATGGAATAGGGAGGGCAAGAATGCCCTGGTCACTGCGGGATCATTCTAGATCTATTCCAGATCTATTCCTTGAGAAATATTTAAAAAGTGAGGTGCATTTAAAAGATTCTGGATTAGATGAGAACTGGACCAGCCTTGTGAAGGATGGTTTAGATTGAGGCTGTTTGGCCACAGAATAAAACATTTCTGTTACATTGGAGGATAATTTAGTTATTTCAAGCATGTGTGAAAGAAATTAGAATATTTATTGCATATGATTCTAGAGGGCAAAATTAGGGCCAGAAGGTAGAAATTTGAGAGAATTACAGATTATAACTCAATATAAAGACATTTGTAGCATGGCTATAGAGTAGGCGACCTCAGGAAATAGTGAGCATCTCAATATTGAACATTCAAGGGTAGACTAGATGACCACTTGGGTAAACATGTCTCTCAATCTGTGCTTTATTTATTTAGCTATGATCATTAGACTTTCAGTTACAATAGATTTGTTTCTTTTGAACAAAATAAACTTTTATTACATGTGTTCTATTTTTTCTTAAATAGTTAGCATTCATTTATTTTCTCACACATTTACCCTTCCAGGTGCTCTCATTCTTTCCAATATTACTGTGATTCCATCTGTGATCGCTTTCCGTTTGCCTAATCAACTCCCTTTAGGATTTCTTTTATTGGAGTTCTGCTTGTGATATTCTCTGATTTTAATGCCAAGTTTTTAATTCTAGGTTATAGGGTTTTTTGTTTGTTTGTTTTTTTACTTTCAGCACTCTAAAGATACTACTTCATTTTATTTTGGATTCTGTTTATCTGAGAAGTCTTCATTCTTATTATTACCATTTTGAAATTAATATGTGTTTTTATTCTTACTTTTCCTCTTTTTTAAGTCTCTGATAATTTCAACAGCTGGGTCATCACTGGGTCTGGTTCTATTGACTATTTTATTTTTTCACATGGCTCTTCTTTCTTTTTAGTGTGTCTTGTATTTTTTAAAAATTAAATGTCAGATATTGTGTATAAAAGAACAGTAGAAACTGAGGTAAATGCCCCAGATGGGAATACCCCATTCACTAATGGGGATTTGAGTGACTTTAGTTAGCATTTGAGGTGAGTTGGGTCTTGTGGCTGCTATAGTTACCTTTAACATACCACAGATTTGAAATTCCTCCAGTGGTGAGCTGGACTTCCACTATATTGTGTTTGGTGTGAGGGCTGGAGAACTGTAGGGTTTTGTTTTCTGTTTCCCTGCTCCACCTTCAGACTACAGCAGGTTATCTATACCTGCAACATAGAGGGAGTCTACTTCTATGTTTCTGTTCCCCCCACCAGTACATGGCTATTGCCAGTTACTAGATGTAAGGCTCATGGTGGGGCAGGGGAGGGGTTTCTCAGGCAGGGCCTATGCACCTCCTCCAGTAGCAGACAGTCTCTGCCTATTCAGTGCAGGGTCTAGAGCAGTGGTCCCTAACCTTTATGGCACCAGAGGCTGGTTTCGTGGAAGACAATTTTTCTATGGACGGGGGAGGGGGCATGGTTCAGGCAGTAAATGCAAGTGATGGGGGGCGGCAGATGAAGCTTTGCTCGCTCGCCCACTGCTCACCCCCTGCTGTGTGGCCCAGTTCCTAACAGGCCATGGGCTGGTAGTGGTCTGCGGCCCGGGAGTTGGGGATTCCTGGCCTAGAGCACAGGCAAGTTCCTCTTCCTCCAAATTCCACCTTGTGTTGGCGGGGGCATCTTAGGTGTGAGTTAGTTTGGGAAGATCACCTTGATATAGTTGAAGCTGGTCTATTTACAATCTATCCTTATTCCTATGGCATAGCTTTCCCAGGATCTAAGTCAAAAGCTGAGTCTCTCCTCTTTGGTGAGGCTTGCACTCCATTTTTTGTCTCCTCAGCATCACGGGACTGACTAATACTCTTCTTAGCTTTTTATCTTCTTATTAAGTGTTTTTTACTTGGTTTCTCTGTGTCCTGTCCTGAATTTAGCCTCTTAAAAATCAGAAAATGCCAAAAAAAAAAAAATAAGAAAATGCCTTAAGGGAAAAATTGTACATGGCATGTTGGTCTCAACTGTCTGTAGTTCTCGTCTCCTGATCTTGGCCCCTCATAGCATAACTGCTTAATTTAGTTCTAAACTCCATTTTTGATTCTCCAGCCCAGCCAAACTGCCACAAACTCAAGAATGCTGCTTTTGTTATACTTCTATGCCCCAAACCTTGCATAGGCAAAGGGCTCAAGGGAAAAACACAGCTGGGAATGCAGGACTCACCTCAGCGTATTTTCCTTCTCTCCAGGATCCTGGCCCCTCAGGTTCTGGCCGCACTGGTTGTTCTCCGGTGCCTTCAGATTTTGTTGTTTTACTTTGCATTTTGTCCAAGTTTTTCCGTGTCATGTGGGATCTTCCCAGACTGGGGCACGAACCCGTGTCCCCTGCATCGGCAGGCGGATTCTCAACCACTGCACCACCAGGGAAGCCCTTGTCCAAGTTTTATAGTTATTCTCAGTGAGTGAATTAATCTCATTCTATCAACTCTGTTACAGTCAGAAGCAGAACACGTTTCCTTATTCTAAACCCTGGTACTTAACAAACAATCAAGAATTGGTGATTCTTATGAGATCCTCTTAATTACCTTGTGTTCAAGCCTCAGATTCATTCTCTTACTCATAATTAATTGATTGATGTATATTTGAGGTCACATTATGGTAGCATTTATTTTTCTGTAAATTTTGGTTGATTAGTCAATAAAGATCATGTCGTTATATATTGTAATTCTAGAAGAGTTGAATATCTTGGTACTACTTAATCTAGTATGTTTGTTTTATCTAAAGGGCAGAAAACCACAGATTAACATCATCACGAAGAGCAAACTTTCACACGTAAAATTCAGATCGGTGTACAGGGTTCATATTGGAGTTTACACTGTTTGAATTAGATAAATACATAACTGATTCAAAATAATATAGTAGTTGAACAATATATAGAAAATAAGTACAGTGATACATGAATCTAGGTTAATCCAAAAAATCCCTTGAAAACGAATTTTAAGCTGGGATTCAGATAGCTGGAGTGATAGTAAACTGTGCTGATGGAAGCAAAGAGGTAGAATGTTCCGGAGGTGAAGGACATTTTAAGCTAAAGATTGTTGGCAAATAGCAAGAAGATGGAAGATTAGGGAAGAAATGGAAGTGTGTTAGTATTAAACAGCTTTATAATGTCTACAGAAAGAAAAAAGGAAAGATATGAAAAGGCATATAATCTGAGTTTACATTCAAAGCTAAGTCATGTGGGGTGGATTGAAAGAAGGAAGTGACTGATGTTGAGTGATCCTTTTAAGAAGGAAGCTGTAGTATGTTCACCAGCTAAATGAGGTAGTGATGGAGGTAAGTGGAAGGATTTGATTAATACTATAACTTGTGGACTCTTTCAGTGGAATGGATGGAGCTGAAGACAAGGAAGAGTGTAAGAGAATAAGTACAAGGAAATCAAATACCATTTTTAAAAAATGCTATTTTAAGGTGGTTAAGCTGAGGAAGTGACAAATTGTGTTCTTTCAGATAATAGGATGGAATTTCATGGCAGGGAGGATAAAAGATGTGGGTACTATCTTTGTCTAATTGAATTTCAGGGGATGAATCTCCATTTGAGATTAATTTATTCATTAATATGGTCAATATATTTTTGTAGAACAATTACTATGTGTAAAACATTGTAATAGATAGTTATAGAGCTATATCAGATGATTCTTGACCTCAAAGAATGTACAGTCTGATAGGAGTGATGAGATAAAACAGTTGTTCAACCATGGGAAAAAATGTAGAAAATGGCAGTTTCAGTTCCTGGCACATAGTAGGTGCTCAGTAAAGGTTTGTTGAATGAATGAATAAATGAATGAATGAAAGGCATAGAGAGGCACATATAAATACTAAGAGTTGAGAAGAAAATCTATATGTGGGAAAATTAAGAAAGCTTTAATAGGGAATATGACAACTAAGACCTAAGTGTCAGATAGGATTTAGATATAAGATTTCAGGGAGATGGTAGCTCCAGGAGGAAGTAACAGTGTCAGGAAATGGAAGCCAGAAAGATCAGAGTGCATAGAGGGGAAGGTGAAGTTGCAGCCTGAAAGAGGAAGCTACAGGAAGATAAAGCTGAGAAAATAGGCTGGAACAAAAGTCTGCAGGGCTTTGAATTCTCTAAAAACTTTGCAGTTTATTCAGTAGGTAATATTTAGCATTAGAAAGATAATGTATGGACAATAAAATATTTGAATCACTTGAGGATATGCGGTTAGAGGTACAAAGAGAAATTATAAGAAAGTTGGAAGAGAGGAAAGAAATAGAAAGTTTCATCAGGTTACACTTTGCAATTGAGACTGAAATTCCTGAATAGAAAAAGGAATAGAATTAGGGATCAAAGACATTCATCATGCAAAGGTGTAGATATGACCCTCCTTCAGTGCTAAGGCTCTTGCTGGAAGGACTTATGCTCTTGAGCCTGTACAAGTGGAATGCAATTTATTTACTAACACAGAAAAAGAAATCCATTACTATCATTGCACTTAATTGTGCTATGCAATGTGAAATTCCTTATTAAATCTTTTCAGAGGCAGCAAGTAAGAAGAGGTAGAAGGTAATTTCCAGGCAAAAGTAGTCTATAGTCACTGTGTCTATTTCTACATTTTTCATTCACCTTAGTTCACTGCAATTTGGATTTTGTCTCTCATTACAGTAGAAATTTCTCTCATTAAAGTCATCATGGCCTCCTTAATTGCCAATCCCAATGGCACTTAGCTCCAACACCATCTCCTCTGGGAAGCCTTCCTTAATCTCATAGAAAGGGCAAGATACACTTTCTTCTGTTCTGCCAAAGCATCTGAGCCTACCTCTATTATGGTACCTATGATACTACATTACAATATTTACAGTTCTGTCATTCCCTCTGCACTGTGATTTCCATGAGGATAGAAATTGTGTCTTATTCAACTTTGTATCCCCAGCACTTGGGATGGTGTTGTCTGAATTACTGATAAAAACAAATACCCCCTCTATTATCTCTTTCAATCCTCTCATCAAGATATACTTTTAGAGAAATACTGGACTTCCAAAATATAATCAGAATGGAAACTGTCCTGAGGACTTCCAAATACAACCAGAATAGAAAAATATCCCCTAAGAACACTACTTTCACCTTCACTTGAACCGTAAATTATTTGTATGACCTTAAATGACTAATATATTAATAGGGCTTAGATGCTTTACAATTGATTCTCTTGTCCCCTAGCCCTTACCCATTGCCACAGTACATCATCCGTAATTCTTGTGACTCTATCGTGATTTCATTGGTAAGGACAATTTTAATTTAAGCTAAATGTTTTTAAGTGTCTCCTATGGTCAGTATGTTCTAGCTGGTGCTGGAGATTCACAGATAAAATAAGAATTAATACAATAATACATTTCATGAACAAACTCATTTATTATTTCTAATTTCATCTGACACGTATTTGTCTAGTAATAGAGCTCATGGTCAGTAAAGATGCTCAGTATTTTATTATTTTGTTTTGCCGCATCCTGACATCTTTAAAATTTAATATGTGAAGACCACTCTTGTCTACATTGTTATAAACACACACACACACACACACACACACACACACAAAACCTCTTATCCAGTTTTGCAAATATTTTGGGATTCACCAAAATTCATACATGTGGCAGTTTGGAATTATCTTTGGTTCTTTCTCTCCCTTTTGCTCCTTTATTTATTTATTTTATTTATTTTGGCTGCGTTGGGTCTTTGTTGCTGCGTGCGGGCTTTCTCTAGTTGCGGCAAGCGGGGGCGTTTCGGTGCGCGGGCTTCTCATTGCGGAGGCTTCTCTTGTTGTGGAGCATGGGCTCTAGGTGTGTGGGCTTCAGTAGTTGTGGCACGTGGGCTCAGTAGCTGCGGCTTGCGGGCTCTAGAGAGCAGGCTCAGTAGTTGTGGTGCATGGGCTTAGTTCCTCCGGGGCATGTGGATCTTCCCGGAGCAGGGGTCGAACCTGTGTCCCCTGCACTGGCAGGAGGATTCTTAACCACTGCGCCAGCAGGGAAGTCCTGCTCCTTTATTTTGTTTTTGCCAAAGTGCTTCTCACCATCATCTACGATGTCCACACTTTTCATTCTTTTCTTTGTTTCTGGTTAACATCTGCCTTTTCAGTCTTATTACCACTTCTCCCATTATCTTGTTCATCTATCATTTTGACAATTTTACTCCTGTGAAAGATCTTACAGTTATCTTATGGTAGGACCATGAATAAATGATATGCTATACAGGCATCTATATATGGCATGGATACAGTCATCCAAAGTCATTCTTGGAAAAATCTGGGGGCAACAGATGTATAGGGCTGTTATCTTTTAAGAAAGTTTGTATCAAACCAGTGTCTAATGCAGTGCAAATTCCAAGAGAAACAAGGATTTGAGTCTAAGAGATAAATTAAAGTGTTCCATTTGTCAACTCATAATTATTGTGAGTTTATAATTTCCATGAAAAATAATACGTATTATGAATTTAAATAACAACATAGTATATAATCAAGTGCTAACATGTGGTAGAAACTAAGCTTCAATAAATGTCATATGAGGGTTGATTCGGGTGGAACTAATAATTGTAGGCAGGGCTGAAGTGGAGAACAATGATGCCCTGATTTGATATTTCTTGTGATAAATGTCCTAACGTCCTAAATGTATTATGCATGTATTCCATAGTTTTAAAAAAAATCTTTATCAAACTAATTTTAATATAATAGTTTAAATAAAATATACTGTGTAATAAGGAAATATGTGACTGTAGGAATCTATAAATATTCTGCTATGAATTTTTTATTTTGCTATGAAATTTTCAATTTAATAATGCTGAAGATAGTTATTTTGAGTAGAATTGAGTACTTGTCAAGTTAAATATCATGTTCATATTTAAAAAATTAATATCTAAGCTTATACTCTATTTTTTTCTTAATAAAAGATAATGAAGGAAAATCATTTGAATAATTACATTTGTTGGTAGATGCTATTAAAGAAACTTCAAGTACTATATATACTAACAAATGTAAAATAGATAGCTAGTGGGAAGCAGCCACATAGCACGGAGAGATCAGCTCAGTGCTTTGTGACCACCTAGAGGGGTGGGATAGGGAAGGTGGGAGGGAGACGTAAGAGGGAGGAGATGTGGGGATATATGTATATGTATAGCTGATTCCCTTTGTTATAAAGCAGAAACTAACACACCATTGTAAAGCAATTATACTCCATAAAGATGTTAAAAAATAAAAATTAAAAAAAAGAAACTTCAAGTATTCATAAAAGCAAAATTTAAAAAAAATGTAAACTTAAAAGTTTTTCGGGAAATACTCTCTGCTGCTTATAAACAACTTGTCTGTTATGAGGGCGGGAAGCAGCCATGGAGATTTTGCTTTTACTTTTAAAAAGAAGCCTTGGAGCGTCTATGGATTTAGATACACTGAAAGCACTGCAAGATTATGCAAACAGACTGAAGGAAAACAGAGGTCAAAATTAGTCTTTCAAATACATCTCCTCATCATTCCTAATGTAAACTTTTCTTCTAATGATTCTTTACCTCTAATAAGGCATAAACTATGCATACATGACAATGTTTGCTAGTGAATGAATCTTAGAAAAGATTTTCAGGAAATAAAATATTCTTTACAATCTACCGTTTGTTAAAGCAAGGTAATGAACAATAAGATATATAAGTATAAACTGGCTATATATTTATTTAATTTTAAAGATATCAGAATTAAACCACTCAAACTTAAAAAGCAAGGCATAGTTGTTTGCCACAATTATTTTGATATACTTCTAAGATTATTTTAAACTCAGGAAAGCAAGATTTGGAATGGGAAGAGTTAAAAAACACGAAGCAACAGTAACCCCATTTAGATAAGGGAATAGAGGGGTGGAGCAAGGGAACAATACACTAAAGTGCTTTTCTTTCACAGATCTTGGTTCAAATTAAGGTTAAATTCCACAGGAGGATGTGTTTTCCCCATATGGAGTCTTAAAGGACATGCCTTTGTTTCCAACTTCCCAGAGAAGATATATGTTAACACAAACAAAGCATTTCATAATAAATTTAACTTTTATAGGGTGACTAATGCCCTGTGCAGATAAGGTAGACTCTCAGTCACCTGTGTTTAATCCAGGCTGAAGAAATTATGCCAAGAGCACACTGACAAAACTTTATTCCTTTGGAGAGAATAGCAGGAACTTGGTAGGGAGCAGAAAGGGTCTTGGTTTTAAAAGTCTCATTAGAATGACTCTCCCTTCCTCACTGTGAACACAGTTTAGCATTTATGTACTTTGGAAGGACAAAGAGGTGAGGTAAGCCTGCCAAAATTTGGACCTGGGTTTCTGGGAATCTGTTAGTAGGTCAACTGTTAACAAATGTAAGAGCTGCAAAGGAGCGTTAAATACTAGAAATTTGGAAGTTGGACTACAACTTTATTAAAGCCTGCATACTTTTTCTTCTTCTAGATCTCAAGTAAGGTGACATAATGTTAAAAATGCCACAGAGGACCACTACTACTCAATCAAACCAGCCTTTGGTGAAGAATAGGCGTAGGAGATGGAACAGCATAGAGACAACTCTTTCTGCTAGAAATATTTACAGTTAACAGATAGAAAAATAAGTCTTTAAAAATTACTTGGGGTCTTATTAACAATAATTTATTAATCTATTTCTTCCTTCTAAGAAAGACAAATTACTTTTGTAAATAGTGCTTTTCTTTCCTCTTCCCCTTTCTTTTATCTGCACATTATTCTTTATTAACTAGATGCCTAATTCTTATGTCCTTATTCTTGCAAAATGTCTCCAAATTTGTGTCTAGGTAATTCACTCATTGACTATATCATCCTTTTTCCATGTGACTTCAATATTGACTTCAGTTGAAGATTGAAGATGTAAAAATTAGTCCTGCGGCATGTGAAAAAAATTCCTTTTTTCAGAGAGAGACAAAAACCTATTTGTGTCAAACGTACCAAAATATCTGATCACATAGTATACAACATTTAATTTATTTGGTATATTTATGAATTCATCCTTGATGACAGGTTTAGGAAATCTATTTAAAATTTAAATAAAATAGAGTAACATTTTCCTCTCCCACTCACTAAAAAAGGAGACATTGACATAGAAAAAATTTGATTTTAAATTGCTTTATGAGAATCTTGGAAACATCTCTTCAGTTTATTAATCTGCAGGTCACTAATATCGATTCTAGACAAAATTCTTATCATTTATTCCAAGCTACTAATTTCTTTATAGTGCTCAATTTCCTTCTTGTGCTCTAAATTAAATTAAAAATATAAACTCCTTTCATCTTTTTATGTTAGCCAGTGACTAACGAAGAAAAATTTTCTGGTCTTAGACTGCTAGACAAGAGTAAAGAGGTTTATCTTCTCAGGCTATGTAATACCAAATCCAAATTTCAGAAATCAATAAACTATTCAGAGAGGAATACCACAAGGGGGCAGGTGAATCCAGGCTAGGTCCTAGGTAAGAGGGTCTCAGTATTGGGAATTCTGGCCAAAGGAGGAGGAAAGGTGAAATGAAAATCAGAAACAACTCTAAAGAGAATATTTCTCCATGAACTTAAACATTATGTCTGGATTGTCCAAGTGAAATTTTATTTAAAATATATCCAAAGACATTTTTTACAATATACCAAGAAAATGAATAAAAGAAACCAAACCAATGTAGTCACACATTGAAAGTGCCTGCTATATTTATGAAGGCCAATAGTATAGTTTTATCAAGAAGAGAAGGCTATACACAAACTGAGAAGAAATCCAAAATTTACTACAGAACAAATAGGGTATACTTTGAAAATAAATTACAACCAGATGAAAAAGTATCAAATAATTAAAAAGATATATGAAAAGATACCTTTGCTTCAAAGTGATCTTAATAAGCAACAATTTCATAATAGAAGCATAAACTTTGAATAATAGAGCTATACCAGTTTTTTTTTCCCACAGAAAAATTGAGAAATTAATTGCAGACATTTTAGGAAAGTTAAAAGGTGCTGCTTAAAAGAATCTGCTTTGATTTTCATTAGAAATTAAACTTAGCCTACCAATAGGAAGCAAAAATTGATAAAAAATTACTTCTCCTAAACAAATACTTAAAATTGACACTAGACATCCCCCGTGAGAATGTCAATGACAATATCATCAGTCATATATATATATATATATATATACCTTCTATGCAAAGTAACCAGTATTAATTCTATTTGGTAAAATTGCAAACTACTGACAGCCTCCCTTTTATACTTCACTAAGGAAACACATTTAATTATTTGATGTGGGTAGATAGTGTATTATTTTATCTTTTACAGATTAGTAAAATGAAATGCATTGACCATTGTAGCATAAAATATAGTATAATATATAGTATAAAAGAGTATAGTATAATATATAATATAGTATAATAAAGTATACAAGTTTTGTCTCTTACTGGTGTATTTATTTAGTTTCTAATAAAAATTAGAATCTTTAAAATGCGCTTTTAAGTAGCTTCTCTTATTTATGATAAAGTTAACTTCTTATTTAGGCTTCTATCATAATTTTTTAGAGTAACATTGTAGAAGTCACTTCTTCTATTATAAATCTGTTGATTGATGAAGAGAGAATTTAGGGAAAGCTAGGTTTTAGAATCTGGGGGCCAAGTTGAGTAATCTGTTATACTATGATATATTTGGTTTTTTAGTACCACAGAACTTAACACTGGCCAACATATCATTAAGCCTATTTTTAAAAAAATTAATTTAATTTATTTTTTTATACAGCAGGTTCTTATTAGTTATCTATTTTATACATATTAGTGTATATATGTCAATCCCAATCTCCCAATTCATCCCACCCCATCCCCCTCCCTTGGTATACATATGTTTGTTCTCTACATCTGTGTCTCTATTTCTGCCTTGCAAACCGGTTCATCTGTACCATTTTTCTAGATTCCACATATATGCGTTAATATACAATATTTGTTTTTCTCTTTCTGACTTACTTCACTCTGTATGACAGTCTCCAGGTCCATCCACGTCTCTACAAATGACCCAATTTCGTTCCTTTTTAAGACATTAAGCCTATTTTTAAAGCAAAGCTCTGGACTCAAATATAAATGTCAATTCTTGTGTCACCTTAACAAAGACTATTTTTTTCAAATTCACTCATTCTTCTCTTTGTGTGTATATGTGTATATAAATATACACACATATATAATATATGCTCATACACATAAGCTCACACACACATACACACACATATATGATGCAATCTGCTGGTGATATTTTAGGTTATTCTTCTCTTTTCAGTCGTGAATTCGCTTTCTCTTCCTTGTCTTTCTTTATCCTAAGTAATTGCAGGGTCCTCAGAGGCTTTGTCAACTAAAGGACATGGAAGCAGCTTCTGCAATACTTGAAAATAATAATGCTTTGATTTGTCAATGTGAAAAGTTGGATGGCTTTGTAAAAGCTGACCAGTCCAGGGCTATTTGCACATAGTAGACATTCAATAAATATTTGTTGATTTGATTTATTCTAGGGTAAAGACTGGGTTACAACTCATTTTTTTTCTTCACTGATGTGCTATGATTTAGCCTGTGTACAAATGCATTTATGAATAACTATTAATGGTCATGGTCATTGAAGATGTTCTAGAGAGAAAAAGTATCTAGATCTGCAGGCTGTTAGGAATAGCAATGATTGGGAGTTAAAGTTTAATAAAATACTCTAAGTAGTTATAGATGACAGACACCATAAGACAGGGTCTAACTGAAGTGCATTCTGATAAATTATTTGGAAACAAAGTAGCTACTTCATAGTTCTTGAATCAATTACAAGTTGAGGGCTTAAATTTTTGACTCCATATAATAAGGCAAAGGACGTTTTCATTTTAAAAAATTAGGGATTATATTTTGGTGATGAAATTTAGTGAGCATATTAAAGCCACTTTATTTCCTTTGGTATATTCTCCCTTGTGAGAGTCACAAAAGTGTTTATGTATGTTTTATTGACAATTGAGAGGTCGTGGACATAAAAAATGAGAATTTCTCTCAAATTTCAAGTCATGTGTAACTTTAAAAGAGTTAAACTCTCTACTCCTATCATTCAAAAGAGCATAATTGATTTATTTCCATTTCTCGTGACTAACAGCAAAAACTGTTTCTGAGCTTACAACATGTTAAATTTTGGCTCAAGGCAAATTTACAACAGCAAGGTTTATGATAAAATCTGTCAAAACATTAACCATGGTGGCACAAGTTTCAGTTCTTAACAGAAACGGGGAAGCAGGAGCTTAGGAATGGACGCACATTTGTACTTCTAGCTCTGAAAATGCCTGCTTACGTCGTATATGAAAGTTACTCAATTCCTTTTTTTCTCATTTTACCCTAATGTGAAAGTTCTAGAAGTTGATTATCTGTTTTAATTAACTGGTTTCAAAGAGATGGGAGATCCTAGGATTAAAGATATAAATCTAAGTAAAAAATTACTAGCTAAGAGAACTTCATATGTTCAAGACGAAAGCTAAGAATCTACAGCATTTTCACTTATTGTATGATGAATTTAAAGAAAATCAAGCCTTAACATAGTTAGTGTCTTACACTTTTTGCTACTTTAAGACAAAGATTATTCATTTGGCCATGTGCCAGCATTTGAGCACTATTCATTAAGATGATTTTAATCTTTCGACGTGGGAAACAATGTTGGTAGTTTGGGTTTACTATTTCTTGATGAGGAAAGAAGATGTATGTCCTAGAAAATTACTAACAAAATACTGTTATCAAAAGTGAGTCTTTCTGCTGGCAGTCAATTATAACCAAGATAGTTAACTTTGTGTGTGAGGCACATACTAGAAATAATTTCAGAAAAGGACATACTATCCTGAAAAATATAATTTGATTAGACACAGCTAGGAAAGATGTATAAGAAGAAAGCCTTCTTTAGGGAACTTAAAGGTTTTAAGTGTGTTAATATCATGGTCACACAAGTAAAGTGCAGTGAATATTCTACGCTTAAGTGTTTCAAAAAGCCTTTGATATTACTGACCTATTTATTGAAGAATGGTAGTCATTTTTAAGCTTTAGAATCTTCCTTTAACAAGGTGCATGATGAAAACTGGTGGAGACTAAAATAGAGATAAAATAAAATTAGTAACTAAATATTAATTTTTGAAGCTGCAGCTTGGTGGGTAATGTTCATGCACAATTTACTTTTGCTCTCAAATATCTTAGAATAGGGCTTAGGTATTGAAAGAATAATAAAGAACCAGAAAATAAAATCTCAAGAAAGCTTATCAAAATAATCGGAATTCAGAAGACTTTAGTTACTTTTAGGAAATAAGGAATTACTGAAGTTGAAATCATGATTTAAAGTGGATTGTAGCATTATCAGAAAGCACCCAAATATGCCCACTGGTTTATACATTGCTTGCCTTCTCCCTTTCTTTGAATTTTGACATACTTGGCTCCAGAAAGCAATTTAGTTATTACTGTTGTTCAATAAAGATTTAAATGACCTCTCTTGTGGTCTGGAAATTTTGTGTAAACTTTCCAAGACAACAAAACCACATCTTCACTTCATCATGGAGTGAAATTTCAAACTATGGACTGTATGGGACAAAAATTTAACAGAAACACAAGAAATTCTGATTAAAAAAACAAACCTAATCAAATCAAACATATTACCCCCTCCCCCAACCCCAAAACTCTTCACTTTAAATTGATTACAATTAAAAGTTAAAGTCTTAAGGTAAACTCAATGTTTCACCTGGTAATGTGCCAGGTGCTAGATAATTTGACATAATAGTATATGTTAATACCACTATTTTAAAAAAAGGATACTCAAATCTTAATCTTTCAGTGTCATATATTTTTTAGAAAGACAGATTACACAGATGTTTATAAAACAAAAATATAGTTTGAAAATTTAGGTTTCATCATTAACAAAATGATTATTCATAAAGTATTTACCTGTGCAAAGAAATATGAACAAGACTGAATTTCTGACCTCCAGAAGCTGCATGCTAATGGGAGATAGTACAGGAATAATGAAACAACAGGGAACTTAATAACTGTCCTAATAGAGATGAAGGAAGGGCTATAAATCATACAGAGCAGAGATTAACTTCTACTTGGTGGTGGGGTGGAGGTGGGGAATTAGGGAAAGCTTCATGTTAGGAGGTGGTATAAAAGTGTTCTTGAAGGATGAATTGGATATAAACTCATGAAGGTGAATATGACAGAGTAGAGGATTAAAAATGGCAAATGAATTAAATAATAAAAGTATAGAGTAGGAACTGAAATGGGGAGTAGCATAGGGTCTAAGGTATTAGTACGAATGAATCACTTTTATTAATATTCCTGCCATCCACAGAAAAACAAACTAACATATCAGAACCTCGATGTATGATTTGGGCAATTGGTTCTTTTAGAAAATTCCAAAATGGGCCCAGAAAACTTGCACACAGGCACTTTTCATTCTTTGATTCTAGAAATGATAAAGCCACTGTTTGTCTTATTGCAACTTAAAGACAATAATATCTGCAATATTTAAACTTACAGTCCACAAGGTAGCTATAATTCTTGAAAAAGTTGTTGCAATTTTTATAAAAGAAATAAAGTGATTATATGACATGATTGAGGTCTTAATTGAAAGGAAACTGACTTCAAGTTTTTCTTATTTGACAAACGAGATTACATATTCACGTTCCTCTATGTCACCTAAATAAAAGTATACAATTACTCTTCATAGTATGACCATAATTTAAGAAAATAAGATGCAAAAAGCAAATCTAATTTTGTAAAGTGCTAAGACTATGATGTAAGACATTAGTAATCAGTGTACACATTCAAGTAAAGAGTAATTCTTCAAAGCAATAACACTGAGACATTTGATGTCAAATTATTATATCACTGTTCAAACTATATTTGAATTTTCTCCTCCAGAATTATCTTCAGGACTTGTTTATAAGTTGGGGGAAAAAATTCAGTCTCCTCTCTTTTAGTCACCTGGCTTTTGTTTCAAAACAGTATGTTCAGAAGCAAAACGAAGCTTAGAGATTTAAAATCAAACTTGTCTTTAAAAAGCCAATGTGTACATAATCTATATGGGTTTGAGAAACATTCTTTGTGACATTATCAGGAGGATCTCCCTAAGCAACAAAAACTGTTGGCAAGGAAGAAAAGTCCACATGAGACAAAGTATATTTGACTGGTGCATTTGGCAGCTCTTACCTTTTCGAATATTACGTAATTTTGGTTTCTCTATTTTATGCAAAGCTCCTAAGTTTTAAAACAAGTATACATTTTGAAGTTTCTGTTACAGTAGGTGTGATTTTTTGAAATAAAAGCCACTTCTTAATTTAAGCTTTCTTAGGTGTTACCTTGGTTTATTTCTTTATTTTTCATACATGTTATGAACGCTACTATTGAGGGGATCAGTTGGAATAGACAGGCAGGAGCATCTTACTTTCCGAAAGACATATGCTTTTATTTATAAAGCCAGAAATGTTGATTGCTGCTGTTTTCTAAGTCTTACCTTACATGGAACCAGTGTTAAAAGTTCGTTAGCTAGAGCTTAACAACACAATGGCTGAAGGAATGGAGTTACCACACAAGTGTTTAAATTCCATGCTGGATCCCTAGCTACAACAGAGAAGAAAGTTCAAACAACAAAAACAGAGTTGCAAGGTCTGAACTTGTGTGTCACGGATACCTCTTACTCATCACCAGGCAGCTCTTATTCAGGGCAACCAGTCCCTCCCAAGCAACATGGTTAATTGAATAAGGATTCTGAACCTTTTGGCTGCAGATAAACCAAAGTGGCACATGGCTCATAACTCAAACATTTCATTTTAGGCAGCTGTTAGTTTTCTTGCCCAGGCTAATTTGGATTATTCAATCATTTTCTTTTCTCTAATGAAAAACTGCTTGTAGTTACTGGTGGGGACAAAGAGCTGCAATTATGGATCTTGGAAGGTAAATTTATTACCTACTCATTTTAATCATGTATACAAGTGATACTAAATTCAGAACATTTTATTAGTAGTATAATTATACCTCTGTGTGTGTGTGTGTAAATTTAATAACATTCAGCCCTGACTAGAGTTTTCTACTATGATGGAACTGGAACCTCCCACAGTGAGCAACTAAAAATGTTGGACAGAAAATTACAAACATCTCCTCAAATGCATCATTATGTTGGCAAGTTGCTAAGGAATACTGAGAGGCCAAAACCTAAGTTAAACTGGGAACCCTTAATGGTATGTGAAGCATGAAGGGCAGTTTTTACCTTGAGAGCATTTGACTTATGATAGAGGTGAAGTTGAGCGTTGGTTTTCACGGCTTCCTAATGGAGTAGGGGATAGGGGACAAAGTCCAGGGCCCACCCACGAAGAGAAATCTTAGACTGTGAATGGAGGATAGAAAAAAATATTCCCCTTATGAATTTTATAAACACAAGCTAGCCCTCATGTGGATTTTCATCCCAGATTATTATTTAAGTGGCCCAATAAAATTCAAATTAAGATTTTAAAGTGTGCTAAGGCCTATACATGTTCCCAGGCTGAAGCAAATGCAAAGCCTCTAGGAAGGAACCCACCTTCAACTCAGGACTGAAAAGACCCACAGAGACTAATCCTAAAACATATAAGCTCACATTCATGAATCAGTAAACATCTAAAGAAACAAGGCAAGATAAATGTAGCTAGCAGAAATAATCTCAAAACTGGAGCAGTAAATACTTGAGATTTTAAAATAATCAGAAGTATAGAATAAGCACATTTAAAACGTATAAGAAAATTAAAAAGGGGTTGAAAATATGAGATAGAAACGAGACAACAATAATGATCAAATGGATTTGGGAATGAACAAAATATAACTTCCTGAAATGGAAAATATAATAACAGAAATTTAAAACTCACTGGAATTCTGCTTCCAGACAGAACAGAGTTGTTCATGGCAGACCAACGCTCCTGCCAAGGAACAACTAGTAAAGCTGGACAAAATACATACCATATTTGTTTAAAAGTATCAGAGAGGGGCTGAAACAAAGAAAACTAGAGGAACTAAGATTCCAGAGAAGAAAGAACTGAGAGGTAAACTGATGGTCTGCAGCCGCTCTTCCCCTGAAGGCATTTGCTGGCTCTGGGTTCATCCTGGCAGAAGACTGCTGCTAGGGACAGGGAAACCAGCAGAGCTTTTGGCAATCTTTCAGGGCTGGAGCAACAGACCAGGAGAACCAAAGGGGCCTGAAACACATGCCTAGTTTTCCCTTCAAAGTATTTGGCAAATTCTGGGCTGTCCTAAGTGGGAGGTTAAAAAAGCTCAGATGAGAATATCTGAAAGGACTGGAGTGAAGATATTACCTTCATTGTTGAAAGCCTAGTGAGCTACCCCATAGGAAAAGAGGCAAACCAGAGAAAACAGCCTCACTCAAACTGCAACCCAGCTTCAACTCAGCATACCTGAATGGATTAAGGTGATTAGCTTCCACTCAATCTTTCCAATAGAGGAAAGGCTAAGCTCTCTCTGGTGGAAAACAAAATCACCTGGAGGATCAGGATGTCTTACATTAAATCAACAATTGATAGGCATGCCAAGAGACAGGACCATGCATCTAGACACCTAGAAACAAAACAGACAATAGAGAGAGACCCATGGGTGATTCAGATATTGGAGTTAGCAGACATGGATTTTTTTTTTTTTTTTTGGTATGCGGGCCTCTCACTGTTGTGGCCTCTCCCGTTGCGGAGCACAGGCTCCGGACGCGCAGGCTCATCGGCCATGGCTCACGGGCCCAGCCGCTCCGCGGCATGTGGGGTCTTCCCGGACCTGGGCACGAACCCGTGTGCCCTGCATCGGCAGGCGGACTCTCAACCACTGCGCCACCAGGGAAGCCCAGACATGGATTTTTAAGTACTATTTTATAGTAACTAAGTTACTATAGTTTCTTATAGTTATAAGCAAAGGGGAGACAATATATTTAGAAAGATGAGTATTTCACCAGAGAATTGAAATGTACCAAAAACATCAAGAGGAGACTGTAGAATTAAAAAATACAGAATCTGAAATTAAGAATTGAATAGATGGCTTTAACACCAGAAGACAGGATTAGTGAAATAAAAGGTAATTTTGAAGATTCAAAACTAATGCACATAGAGAAAAAAATGGAAAATACAGAAGAGATATGCAGGAACACAGTGAAAAAATAATATAGATATAATCGGGTCACAGAAGGAGGGGGAAAAAGATACTGAGCAAAGATTTTCTAAAACTGACAAATGATATGAAGTCAGAGATTTAACAGGTCTATGAACTCAAGCAAAGAACATCACATCTAGGCACAAAATAAAACTGCCAAACAAAACGAAACAAAACAAAACAACCCACAAAACCCAACAACAAAAAAAATCTAAAAAGCAATCAGAGAAAACAGAGATTTTACTTTCAGGAGAAGAACATTAAGACTGACAGCTGATTTCTCAACAGGGGAGAGGGAAGCTAGACATTAAGAAGATGACATTTTAAAAGAGTTATAGGAGAAGTTATACTTTTGGCCATGATGGAATAACAGGGACCACATTTACCCTCCCCACCTTAAAAAACCAACCAACCAACCAAACAAACAAACAAGCAAACAAAACCAAAACCCCAAAACAAAACAAAAAAAAGAAAAAGACCCACCAAAACCAAAGCAACAACAACAACAAAAACAACAGTGGGAATACATGAATCAATGTTTTTGTACTTTGGACAACAGGCAGCACAGGATAGTGTTCCCAGAGAGAAGGGAAAGAAATGGAGTCCTAAGATTACCCCAGTTTATCATATGGCAAGTTTACAGAGCAGAGTATAGGAAGGGGAACAAAACAGAGCCTGGCAGCTTTCCTGAATCGAGAACGTAAGAGTTGAGAATTTGGGGAGGCCAAGGTGGTTAGAATTTGCAGTCAGAGTACTGGAGAGGGGAATTCTGGAACAAAAATTGCTGCACAGAAAGAGAGTGAGAGAGCGAGTGGGCTCTGGAGAGCTACAGAGCATTCCTTGAGTCTTCCTCTGAGTATGGACAAGCATACGTGTGTAAGTAAACTACCAAGGCTAAGGTAAGAACCGCCAGAAAGGCGCAGGCAGAACGATGACCAAAACTCACATAAGGTTATGACCAGTCAGAGCAGAGAAAACTACTGCACAGGGCATCAGGTATTCAGAGGGTGATTGCCTGAGCTGTGGGGGGAATCAGCCCTAGACTAAAGGCGCTCTGGTCCCACCTACTGAACCTTTCTCTCGTCTCTCTCTCTGTGTCTTTCTCTGTGTGTGTGTGTGTCTCTCCCTCTCTCTGTGTCTCTCTGTCTCTGTCTCTCTGTCTCTCTGTGTCTCAAAACTGTTTCCAAATAATGTAACTGTATCCTTGAAGAAAGTTTGAAAGTTTTCAATGACAAACAAAAATATCTAATACCCAACAAGTTAAAATTCACAATGACTGGCATCCAAAAAAGTTACCAGGCATACAAAGCAGAAAAATACAAGTCATGATCGCACAGCACAGGGAAACAGTCATTATTTTGTAATAACATTAAATGGAGTATAATCTATAAAATATTGAACCACTATGTTGTACACCTGAAACTAATATAATATTATAAATCAACTATACTTCAACTAAAAAAATATAATTCATGATAAAGAAATCAATAGGAACAGACTTGGAAATAGAACAGATAATAGAATTAACAGACAAGGACATTAAAACAGTTCTTATGACTATATTTTTTATATTCCAGAAGATAAGGTAAAGCATGAAAAAATTAAGGAAAGAGATGAAAGACATTAAAAAGCCCCAATTTTCACTTTTAGAGACGAAAAATATGTCTGTGAAGAAAAAGGCTCTGGATGGGATTAAGAAGAGCACATTAGACACTGCAAAAGAAAAGTCTGGTAAATTTAAAGACAAAACAATAGAAACTATCCAAAATAAAACACCCAGAGGAAAAAGAGACCCTCCCCAAAATGAACAAAGAATGAATGAGTTGTAGGACAATCTCAAGTGGCCTAATATACATTAAATAGCAGTTCCAGAAGAGAGGAAAGAGGAAAGAGTTTGAGGACAAAAAATATTGAAAAAAAAAATAGCCAAAATTATAAACCCACAGTACAGGAAATTCAACAAATCATAAGCACAGAAGCATGCAGAAATTTATAACACATCACAATCAAATTGGCTAAAAAAAGTGATGAAGGGAAAACCCATAAAGCAGCCAGAGGATATATGTATAGAGAACAAAAATAAAAATGACAGCAGGAACAAAGTAAAACAGTAGAGCAACATCTGAAAATATTTTTCAAAAAGTTAACCTAGAATTCTATAGCCAGCAAAAAAAGTTTTCTTTTTCACAAAATGAAGGCACCAAAAAAAAAAAAAAACCCAAAGAGAGATAGAGATTTTCAAACATACAAAAGCTGAAAGAATTCATTACTTACAGCCCTGCATTGTATAAAAGATAAATACTACAGGAAGAAAGAAAATGGTAACAGGTGGAAATTTGGATCTACATAAAGAAGAGCACCAGAAATGGTAAATACGTGGGTAAATATAAAATAAGGTTGTTCTTACTTTTTAAATCACCTTAAAAAATAGTTGATTGTTTAAAGCAAAAACAATAACAAAATTATTATTGTACACCTATGTAGAAGTAAAATGTATGACAATATCCCAAAGGCCATACATGGTGAGACAATTTTTTTACACAGTAATATGACAGTTTAGATATTACCAGTTTATAGAAACTTTACCCAAACAATTCCTACTACCTACCCCACCCTGGTCCTCTTTTAGCCATGCACCTTAAGCTTTAAATTCTAAGTTCACTACAGGTGATAGAGTGTTACATAGTCTGTTTATATTTACCTTATCTTGATTGAATAATCAAACACAACAGAAGCAATGTTTTTAGATTTCAGCTATTGGTTACAGCAAAATTCCACATACAAATTCCAAAACTAGTAGAGGTGCTTTGTAGTAGATTTTAATCAGTCTACTATTTTTTAATTAAGAGAATTTGATTTCCCTTCTTAGGTTCTTTTTAACCATGTTTACCAAAAAGAAGATTTCTCTTTAATATTTTACTACTGCAAGTAGTAAGGTACCTAATAAATTTGTTCATAATGAATTTTATCTTCATTAAACTTGTCAAGAAAGTCAGACACAGTTTGACAGTGAACTTAATCTGTTTCCTTACTGCAGTATATTTTATAGGCATATTTAGTACAGTGCCTTCAGGACTGAACACTTATAAGTTTGATTAAATGTATAATAATTGCATTGAAATGTGTAGGATTTGCAGTAGAGAGTTTATATGACTAAAAAGGAAATATATATTTCAGATATCTGAGTTTGTGCATTAAAATGCACCTTTGTTAATAATCTGATAGTCAAGAAACTGGTGGCTTCCAAAGTACAAGCATTCTCCAAAACTATATTTAGAAAACAATATACATTAGAAAACAATATACAATAAACATTAAAAATAAGTGTATTAAGTATATTAAGATTTCTGCAAAGAAATATCAATAGGACACAATATTTTAATGATTCTTAAAAATATACATTTATCATTGTCCAATTCTATTTATGAAACCCTACATTAAAAATAACTTCAACCTTTATAAATTTAACTTAAAGTACATAATAAAAAAGAAAAGAAAACCTTTCCAAAAAAAGTTATTCTAGTAAAAGGATTACAAAAAGTTTGGTAACTTGAGATGCTATTCTGGAACGTATGCTACTAGTTCAAATGTGCAAGCTCCAACTTAACAAATGTTTAAAATATTTGAGTTTTTAAAACAGTGCCAAAATAAACCACATCTTTTCTAGAGATGACATATTTAGCTAAGCACGAGCAATATAAATCTTTCAACCATTTCATGTATTTATTTAAAAGCCTCAGAAACCACATGCATTTGTAATAAAAGATGAACAAAATGCTGAAATCACTGAAGCCTAACAATTGACGTATAAATCAATTTTTTAGAAAGACAAATGTATTTGTGTATGTGTCTGTGTATTTATATATCTATATATATCTCAATACGAATAGATAGACAGGTTAGCTGAAAATAGTAGTTATCAACAACACAATAATGTCCTGTGAAAAATTTGAGTTCTATACAAACCTTATGCCAGAAGACAAATGTATAGGCCATGGCTATTTTATCATTATAATGCCTCACTAGTCATAAGTATTTAAAGACAGACACTTCAATAATTATCTTTAAAAATACACTATCTACAAAATGTTTTTTTATGCAACTTTATTCAATATTAAAACTATAAATTTTTAATATTCTAACTTTTTTGTGCAATCAACTAATTCTATTGGTAAGTGACCGGATAAGAAGATTCATCAGTTTATTTGAATACTGAAATATACAAAGGATCAACTTTCTCACTGAAAAAAGAAAAATATTTTAAATAATTTTAACATAATGGCTTATTTATAAAAGTAGAATGAAAATTTCTCACATATTAATAATTAACTAACAACTTCGCTATAACTGCTTAGGCTTTACTTATAAGCAACTCAGGCTATTATTTTATCAACAATGAATTGTCACAATATTCCTAATTAGTGAAGGCTAAGGCTAAGGCTGCCACTGTAACACTATAGAGAGGTAGTAATAATGTGATGCTATTTGCATATGCAGCTCATATTATAGTACCTCATTGAAAGAAATGTGTAGAAAATTCACACATATATGTATACAAGAAATGGTACAATAATAAAATAAATGGCAGGAGTTAAAATCTTGCATTAAAAATTTTTTTTTATGAAAGGTCTGGAGACCTACGGTTGCATGGAGTTTAGTCTTAAGACCTCAGCTGTAAGTCCTAGCCAGTCCCTGGCAAATTCCTAGCCCCGCTGAGAGTGTTTCCTTGCTTGCAAAATGTACTACTACTACTACTAAAATTACTATCAACATTATCATTATTACGTGGTTGATATATATATATATAATATTGTTATTATCATATGATTGTTGATAGGATCAAATAAAAATATAGATGGGAAAGGACTTTGTAAATCATTGAGTGCTACACGTTTATATGATCTTTTCTGCTTTTCCTCTGAACTACTTATTTTTTACAAGGGAAAGTAAATTCTCATGTTACTACAGGAATTAGACTTGATGTTTAAAGTAAACTCAAAGCAACCTCTCTGGGCAGTGGTGGAATACTTCAGATGTTGCATTATAACTGAATATGTAAAGAACTGATCTTCAGTGGGTAAACTTATTCCTTCATACAACCCTCCCCGCCCCCCGCAAAAAAGACTACTTGAAGCATTTGTAATTTTGTAGACAACTCATTTTCAAGGGGATGTGGTAATTGGGGGAGATTACCTACACTGAGCAATAGTAGATGTTAGAATTGTTTTGTAAATTTAACGTTATAATATTAAATTCTATAACAGTTCTGGATATTGATTGTAGGAACTAGTTGTGCTAATCTGATTGTTTAGTTATAGAAAGAGATGTTTGGAAATTGTAAAATGTCTTTACTCTACACTTTGTGTTTTATAAAACCTCAAGCAAAATAACTCAATAAAGGTTTGTCTGTTCTTCAGGAATAATCTGAAAATTCAAGTTTACTTGTGATTTATTTGAAGAGGATTCAGGAATGGACTATTTTGTGACAAGAACTGTTTCTTCTTACTTACCCACATGACTTGAAAGGTGCTCTTCCTTCACATAGGGAGCTGTTACACGTTTCAGTTAGAGCTCAGAGAGAAGACTACATGCATGACCAAATTATTCCAAATTTGTATAGTTATATAGTCACTGGTTTGTGAGAGGCTATAATTCTCTTTAGGACTGTAGAGTAAATCCAGTTAGTTTATTTTTAACCCCTGTCGTTCCTTATTTTCTAATTCTCATAGTTTAAAAAAATTTTTAAGTAGGCAACATGAGTAAATTCTAAATTTGAACTCAGTGGGATGATTCTATCAGTTAATTCAATGGATTTAATAAGAAAGATGATTTTTTTGTTACCCTATGATAAAGCACCTTTATCATAGAGTAAAAAATGGTCAAAGGCATAATCTCCAATGGTGTATGTAATAAATTATTCTGTACTTGTCCTGAAAACGGGCAATGGTAGATTTAGTTCAATCTTAAAGATAAGTTAAAAAATTGTATGGACTTAGAAAATTTTTCACTTGCCTACAAAATTTTCACTAATTCCATCTCTACTTGTCAATTTCATCCTGCTCCGCTCATATTTATTTTCTATCAGCTTCTCATCTATTCAGTCTAAAAAAAAATTTTTTTTCCTATAGCCAAATACATGAATGTTAGTTTTATTCATAATTTCAGATGATTAGAAGTGACTGCCATGATGTAATTATTTTAAATTATCCCTTAAATTAAAAAAAAGTAGGTATCCTGAACCAAACTGCAGGTTTACTTTTTCCCCCAAGGCTTTATATTTTTAATTATAATTTTTTGTATATTATATATTAGATTCCCCTCCTGCATTACAAAAATTCAAGTGATAATCTAAATAAAGATAATAAAAAAGAATACTTAATATGTTTGATGGGCTCCTGCCTTTTAGCATCATGCTGGCACATGCTAATTTTCAAGCCAAAAGTATCCCAGCCTATTAGACAGACTTGGCAATTTCTACAGCTTAAATAGAGTTTAGATCATTATTCAGACCCAACATTAAAAAAATGTTGACACCATGAATTTATAAGTACACATTAACAATACCCTCTTTTTATTGAAAACAGTGTGCATTATTTGTAGTGAAAGAAAAATCATGCCTTGATTAATGTAATTTTAATATACCAAACTCTTATTAAGGCAAATTATACATTTGATTTCTGGTATCTATACTTAATATTCTTTAAAACTAACAAAGATTACATGCATGCATTGAAGGAAGACTATACACTCTTATGTATGTGCTTCTCTCATTGGTTAAGAAATAAACTCTACATTGAAAAATGTATGTATTTGAAGTTTTGACCTAACACAGTGGATTAAGGTTTAGGCAATATTTACTTTGCTGTATTTTGATTCAGAAAGGGCCATATGTGAAGATATGATCCTGACCAACTTTACTATGTTTCTATAATGGTCTTTCAGCAAAAATATTTATATTAAATACAGTGAGATATAAAATAGTTACAAAATAAGCTGCAACTTTATAGCTACCCATTGGTAAAAGTCTGTAGTTAATACATTTGGATAAATAACTCAAGTCAGCAGCAAAGTGGTTAAACATTTGTGATTTGATTTTATCTCAGCTTGGAATGTGGTTGGAGTGTCCCACTTCTAACAACTGTTTGCTAAGTTAAGGCTTTAGTGTTTACACAGTGTTGAATGAAGCAGCCTGGTCACCAGATGTGATTGCTTCCCCAGACTGTCGTTTTTTTCTCAGTCAGATCACTGTCCTCATGGTCCCTGTTCCAACCTTCTTCCTCAGGACGTCCACCAGCCTTTCCAACCTAAGTTGGGGGCAGGGGGGGCAGGAGGGAAAAAATGATTATAAAAAGTGCAATTATTGTCAGGAATGTTTTGGCTGAAAAAGGACAGCATTTGCCTGTGACCAAGCACTCTTGGTAGTCATGTTAAGAAACAAAGCATTACTGTAAGTGAGAGACACGGGTGCAGAGTGCCAAGTATCTGAGGTTAAAAAAACGGCAAAAACACAAACTTTAACCCAGATCTTCAGATTATGTCAGCATTAGATGCTACATGAAAAATCGAAGATACTCATTTTAATACATTTACCTACTTGCATTATGGTTATGAATGAAATCATTACTATGCAATGACAAGATGGCATATTAAACGTAGAGCAGTTTCAAACTGATTTTCACCAAGAGTACATATTTCAATACATAAATACTATCAGCCTTAGATCTGTTACCTAGCTAAATAAGTAACATATTGGTACACTGTACAACTGTTATGCATTAAATTTCTTCTGTTTAAAGGTATTAGGTGGCTAGGTTGGAAAAACTTGATATCTCAATGGTATGAATATAACTTAAATGTATAAAAATGATTTGATGCTAATAAAACCAGACTTTCTGTAATACATTTTAAAAGTTTCTATTCCTGAGTAATATAAATAGGCTAGCAATGACTATATATGCTTCTGAGTCAAAGATAAGTGATTTTTCAGTTGATTAAAAACTCACCAATTATACTGAAAATAAGAGTCAAAAATTCAGAAGTCATTCTGTAGGTTCATAGACTACTCTATGGGAGGGAAATCACATTCATTGAATGAGTGAGAGTTTTGCTTGACCAAAGATGATGGAATCAGATCATTAATTGATTTTTTTTCCCTATTATTTTCTTTACCGTAAGCATAAAACCTCAACCAAAAATCCTGCTTGGTGACACTCACACAGAAATCTTCTTTATAAGTTAAAATCACACCCAGTAGTTTTCATATACACAAAGCTCCCTCCTCAACAACTGGTGAGTGACACAGTCTAGTCTGCTCCAGCTTGCCTCATTTATATGGACCCATGCATGAGGGTCCTTTGCAAATAAATACAGCACAGAGCTAGACACTAAAGGAATGAGGGTATTCTTATCATCATACACACTGGTTTAGATGGACTAATTGGATGCATGCAACACTGAAAACAGCTCAAGTTTATTGGATGATTCTGCATATATCAAGACTTCTGTTAAAAGAAAACAGGAATATGAAACAAATAATTCAGTGCATAAAAATATCTTTGCTTTGAGAAATGTAGTAATGATCTTAGAGTAAAAAGGCAAATCTTGCTTAAATTTACAACTACAAATTTCTCAAATGTAAATTTTACACAAGTAATATACAACCATTAAACCAGCTTTAAGCTAGTGATGCAAATACTTGAACTAGAAGATTTACTGGACAATTCACTGTATTCACAGATAAGACTATATTAGTTGGACTTTCCCTAGTGATAAAAACTAGTGCTATTTTATACACTCTGAATATTATGATTCATAGGATTACATAGATCCTTTAGGACAAAGTTTCACTAAGTTGAATTGTGGAGGAGGGGGAAGAAAAATGTCACTATGAGGGCTTCCCTGGTGGCGCAGTGGTTGAGAATCCGCCTGCCGATGCAGGGGACACGGGTTCGTGCCCCAGTCCGGGAAGATCCCACATGCCGCAGAGCGGCTAGGCCCGTGAGCCATGGCCGCTGAGCCTGCGCATCCGGAGCCTGTGTTCCGCAATGGGAGAGGCCACAACAGTGAGAGGCCCACGTACCACAAAAAAAAAAAAAAAAAAAAAATGTCACTATGAAATTTTAACTGTACTGTAAAATATGATAATAACTTGAATTAACTGTTAACAAATGACTCCCAGTAGAAACCTTGATATGCCACTAATAGAATTTCTCAGGATGTACTGTAAAAAGTTAGAAAATATTACTTTCAAGTTGGTTAAATATATCCCTCCCCCACAATATCATTTGCACTACTATTAAAAAAGTTTCCTCATAATGTAAAAGTAAGCTCTACTCTGCAGTTATTATCACTATGAATTCTGAGTCTGAATTTCGAATGCCAAGTTACTGAGATGAACCTGTTTTGTGCTTCTTTTGCCTTCTCCTTTACAGATGGATTCATTTTACTTTAGTTTCTTCTTCATACAGTATGATATCTTTCCATTTAGAACTCTTAATACATCTTGCTAAGGTAAGAGGTTAGGAGGAAATACTTAAATATCACATTTTGCAATGTATTTACTATATTTCAACAATTACTAGATCAACCACATTCTCAGTTTATTCAGGTTGAATGATTTATGAAAATTTGATCTCAGAAATGAGAAAAATGTCAATTATTTAGTTTTGTAAAAGCTTACTGACTTTGGAAACACAATGAAGCACCTATTCTTTCCTGTAAGGAAGGGACTACACCTGCCAAACATGGACTGTGCTGACAGGAAGGTAGGTATGTCTGTCGAACCACCTTGCAGGATCTGCCTGCAGCTATTCTTTACTGTCCAAATCAATAATATCCTTTAAAAAATTACGTAGTTTAATAAAATAGGGCCCAATTGCTTTATGTGTTACTCAGCAATAGTTTTCCACAAACTTCATGAATAGGAAAAGGGTTAGATCTAAGATTAGAATTTCTCTATTTTAAATGACAAACTGAAGCACAGACAAGGAAACCCTCATACAACGTCCTAAGATAAGACAGTAAGAAATATGGCCTGGTTTCCTTGTTCTTATTGCAAAGCTACTTCCACTAGAGTTTTGGCTACTAGAAAGCTACAGATTTCAGATTATAGGTTAATGTATTATTTGTCTTAATAGCTTCATTAAACTGTTTCCTCAAGTTACTACTTAAGTCAAATTGGGTATTTTTTTATTTAACAACTTTATTACAGTATAATTGCTTTAAAATGGTGTGTTACTTTCTGCTTTAGAACAAAGTGAATGAGCTATACATAAACATATATCCCCATATCTCCTCCCTGTTACGTCTCCCTCCCACCCTCCCTATCCCACCACTCTAGGTGGTCACAAAGCACCAAGCTGATCTCCCTGTGCTATGTGGCTGCTACCCACTAGCCATCTATTTTACATTTGGTAGTGTATATATGTCCATGCCACTCTCTCACTTTGTCACAGCTTACTCTTCCCCCTCCCCGTGTCCTCAAGTCCATTCTCTACATCTGAGTCTTTATTCCTGTCCTGCTCCTAGGTACTTCAGAACCATTTTTCCCCTTTAGATTCCATATATATGTGTTAGCATATGGTATTTGTTTTTCTCTTTCTAACTTACTTCACTCTGTATGACACACTCTAGGTCCATCCAACTCACTACAAATAACTCAATTTCATTTCTTTTTATGGCTGAGTAATATTCCATTGTATATATGAGCCACATCTTCTTTATCCATTCATCTGTCAATGGACACTTAGGTTGCTTCCATGTCTTGGCTACTGTAAACAGAGCTGCAATGAACATTGTGGTACAAGACTCTTTTTGAATTACGGTTTTCTCAGGGTATATGCCCAGTAGTGGGATTGCTGGGTCGTATGGTAGTTCTATTTTTAGTTTTTTAAGGAACCTCCACACTGTTCTCTGTAGTGGCTGTAGCAATTTACATTCCCACCAACAGTACAAGAGGTTTCCCTTTTCTCCACATCCTCTCCAGCATTTAATGTTTGTAGATTTTTTGATGATGGCCATTCTGACCCATGTGAGGTGATACCTCATTGTAGTTGTGATTTGCATTTCTTTAATAATTAGTGATGTTGAGCATCCTTTCATGTGTTTGTTGGCAATCTGTATTTCTTCCTTGGAGAAACGTCTGTTTAGGTCTTCTGCCCATTTTTGGATTGGGTTGTTTGTTTTTTGGATATTGAGCTGCATGAGCTGCTTGTAAATTTTGGAGATTAATCCTTTGTCAGTTGCTTCATTTGCAAATATTTTCTCCCATTCTGAGGGGTGTCTTTTCGTCTTGTTTATGTTTTCCTTTGCTGTGAAAAAGCTTTTAAGTTTCATTAGGTCCCATTTGTTTATTTTTGTTTTTATTTCCATTTCTCTAGGAGGTGGGTCAAAAAGGATCTTACTGTGATTTATGTCATTGAGTGTTCTGCCTCTGTTTTCCTCTAAGAGTTTTATAGTGTCTGGCTTTGCATTTAGGTCTTTAATCCATTTTGAGTTTATTTTTGTGTATGGTGTTAGGGAGTGTTCTAATTTTATTCTTTTACATGCAGATGTCCAGTTTTCCCAGCACCACTTATTGAAGAGGCTGTCTTTTCTCCACTGTATATTCTTGCCTCTTTTATCAAAGATAAGGTGACCATATGTATGTGGGTTTCTCTCTGGGTTTTCTATCCTGTTCCATTGATTTATATTTCTGTTTTTGTGCCAGTGCCATACTGTCTTGATTACCGTAGCTTTGTAGTATGGTCTGAAGTCTGGGAGCCTGATTGCTCCAGCTCCATTTTTCTTTCTCCAGATTGCTTTGGGTATTCACGGTCTTTTGGGTTTCCAGAGAAATTGTGAAAAGTTTTTGTTCTAGTTCTGTGAAAAATGTCATTGGTAGTTTGATAGGGATTGCATTGAATCTGTACATTGCTTTGGGTACTATAGTCATTTTCACAATGTTGATTCTTCCAATCCAAGAACATGGTATATCTCTCCATCTGTTTGTATCATCTTTAATTTCTTTCATCAGTTTATAGTTTTCTGCATACAGGTCTTTTGTCTCCTTAGGTAAGTTTATTCCTAGGTATTTTATTCTTTTTGTTGCAATGGTAAGTGGGAGTGTTTCCTTCATTTCTCTTTCAGATTTTTCATCATTAGTGTATAGGAATGCAAGAGATTTTTGTGAGTTAATTTTGTATCCTGCTACTTTACCAAATTCATTAATTAGCTCTAGTAGTTTTCTGGTACCATCTTTAGGATTCTCCATGAAGAGTATCATGTCATCTGCAAACAGTGACAGCTTTACTTCTTCTTTTCCGATTTGGATTCTTTTATTTGTTTTTCTTCTCTGATTGCTGTGGCTAAAACTTCCAAAACTGGGCTTCCCTGGTGGCGCAGCGGTTGCGCATCCGCCTGCCGATGCAGGGGAACTGGGTTCGCGCCGTTTTTCAACATTGAGAATGATGTTGGCTGTGGGTTTGTCATATATGGCCTTTATTATGTTGAGGTAAGTTTTCTCTATGCTTAATTTCTGGAGGGTTTTTGTCATAAATGGGTGTTGAATTTTGTTGAAAGCTTTTCCTGCATCTCTTGAGAAGATCATATGGTTTTTCTCCTTCAATCTGTTAATATGGTTTATCACATTGATTGATTTACGTATACTGAAGAATCCTTGCATTCCTGGGATAAACCCCACTTGATCATGGTGTATATGATCCTTTTAATGTGCTGTTGTATTCTGTTTGCTAGTATTTTGTTGAGGATTTTTGCATCTATGTTGGTCATTGATATTGGCCTGAAGTTTTCTTTCTTTGTGACATCTTTGTCTGGTATTGGTAATCAGGGTGATGGTGGCCTCGTAGCATGAATTTGGGAGTGTTCCACCCTCTGTTATATTTTGGAAGAGTTTGAGAAGGATAGGTGTTAGCTCTTCTCTAAATGTTTGATAGAATTTGCCTGTGAAGCCATCTGGTCCTGGGCTTTTGTGTGTTGGAAGATTTTTAATCACAGTCTCAATTTCAATTCTTGCGATTGGTCTGTTTAAATTTTCTATTTCTTCCTGGTTCAGCCTCAGAAGGTTGTGTTTTTCTAAGAATTTGTCCATTTCTTCCAGGTTGTCCATGTTATTGGCATATAGCTGTTTGTAGTAACCTCTCATGATCCTTTGTTAGGTGTAAGGTTAGGTTATTTGAGATGTTTCTTGTTTCTTGAGGTAGGATTGTATTGCTATAAACTTCCCTCTTAGAACTGCTTTTGCTGCATCCCATAGGTTTTGGGTCGTCGTGTTTTCATTGTCATTGTTTCTAGGTATTTTTTGATTTTCTCTTGGATTTCTTCAGTGATCTCTTGGTTACTTAGAAGTGTATGTTTTAGCCTCCATGTGTTTGTATTTTTTACAGATTTTTTCCTGTAATTGATATCTAGTCTCATAGCATTGTGGTTGGAAAAGATACTTGATATGATTTCAATTTTCTTAAATTTACCAAGGCTTGATTTGTGACCCAAGATATGATCTATCCTGGAGAATGTTTCATGAGCACATGAGAAGAAAGTGTACTCTGCTGTTTTTGGATGGAATGTCCTATAAATATCAGTTAAGTCCATCTTGTTTAATGTATCATTTAAAGTTTGTGTTTCCTTATTTATTTTCATTTTGGTTGATCTGTCCATTGGTCAGAGTGGGGTGCTAAAGTCCCCTACTATGATTGTGCTGTCGATTTTTCTTTTATGGCTGTTACCATTTGCCTTATGTATTGAGGTACTCCTATGTTGGCTGCATAAAGATTTACAAGTGTTATATCTTCTTCATGGATTGATCCCTTGATCAATATGTAGTGTCCTTCTTTGTCTCTTGTAATAGTCTTTATTTTAAAGTCTATTTTGTCTGATATGAGAATTGCTACTCCAGCTTTCTTTTGATTTTCATTTGCATGGAATATCGTTTTCCATCCCCTTACTTTCAGTCTGCATGTGTCCCTAGGTCTGAGGTGGGTCTCTTCTAGACAGCATATATATGGGTCTTGTTTTTGTATCCATTCAGCCAGTCTATATCTTTTGGCTGGAGCATTTAATCCATTTACATTTAAGGTAGTTATCAATATGTATGTTCCTATTACCATTTTCTTAATTGTTTTGGGTTTTTTATTGTAGGTCTTTTCCTTCTCATGTGTTTCCTGCCTAGAGAAGTTCCTTTAGCATTTGTTGTAAAACTGGTTTGGTGGTGCTGAATTCTCTTAGCTTTTGCTTGTCTGTAAAGGTTTTGATTTCTCTGTCAAATCTGAATGAGATCCTTGCTGGGTAGAGCAAACTTGGTTGTAGGTTTTTCCCTTTCATCACTTTAAATATGTCTTGCCACTCCCTTCTGGCTTGCAGAGTTTCTTCTGAAAGATCAATGTTAATCTTATGGGGATTCCCTTGTATGTTATTTGTTGATTTTCCCTTGTTGCTTTTAATATTTTTTCTTTGCATTTAATTTTTGATAGCTTGATTAATATGTGTCTTGGCATGTTTCTGCTTGCATTTATTCTTTATGGGACTGTCTGCACTTCCTGGACTTGATTAACTACTTCCTTTCCCATATTAGGGAAGTTTTCAATTGTAATCTTTTCAAATATTTTCTCAGTCCCTTTCTTTTTCTCTTCTTCTTCTGGGACCACTATAATTCGAATGGTGGTGCATTTAATGTTGTCTCAGAGGTCTCTCAGACTGTCCTCAATTCTTTTCATTCTTTCTTTCTGTATTCTGCTCTGCGGTAGTTATATCCAATATTTTATCTTCCAGGTCACTTATCTGTTCCTCTGCCTCAGTTATTCTGCTATAGATCCCTTCTAGAGAATATTTACTTTCATTTATTTTGTTGTTCATCATTGTTTGTTTGCTCTTTAGTTCTTCTAAGTCCTTGTTAAACATTTCTTGTATTTTCTCCATTCTATTTCTAAGATTTTGGATCATCTTTACTACCATTACTCTGAATTCTTTTTCAGGTAGATTGCCTATTTCCTCTTCATTTGTTTGGTCTGGTGGGTTTTTACCTTGCTCCTTCATCTGCTGTGTGTTTCTCTGTCTTCTCATTTTGCTTAACTTACTGTGTTTGGGGGTCTCCTTTTCGCAGGCTGCAGGTTCATAGTTCCCTGTGTTTTTGGTGTCTGCCCCCAGTGGCTAAGGTTGGTTCAGTGGGCTGTGTAGGCTTCCTGGTGGAGGGGACTGGTGCCTGTGTTCTGGTGGATGAGGCTGGAACTTGTCTTTCTGGTGTGTAGGACCATGTCTGGTGGTGTGTTTTGGGGTGTCTTTGAGCTTATTATTATATTAGGCAGCCTCTCTGCTAATGAGTGGGGTTGTGTTCCTGTCTTGCTAGTTGTTTGGTCTAGGGTGTCCAGCACTGTAGCTTGCTGGTCGTTGAGTGGAGCTGGGTCTTATCGTTGAGATGGAGATCTCTCGGAGAGCTTTTGCTGTTTGATATTATGTGGAGCCGGGAAGTCTCTGGTGGACCAATGTCCTCAACTTGGCTCTCCCATATCAGAGGCACAGGCCTGACACCCGGCTGGAGCACCAAGACCCTGTCAGCCACACAGCTTAGAAGAAAAGGGAGAAAAACAGAAAGAAGGAAAGAGAAAAATAAAATAAAAGTTATTAAAGTAAAAAATAAAAAAATTATTAAAAATTAAAAAAATGAAAATAAAAAGAAAGAAGAGAGTAACTAAACCAAAAAAGAAATCCACCAATGATAACAAGTGCTAAAAAACTATACCAAAAAAACCCACAAAAAATCCGAAAATGTACAGACAGAACCCTAGGACAAACGGTAAAAGCAAAACTACACAGACAAAATCACACAAAGCCCACCGTGTCAATTTTGGGATGATTCGTTGTCTATTCAGGTATTCCAGAGATGAAGGGTGCATCAAGTTGATTGTGGAGATTTAATCCGCTGCTTCTGAGCTGCTGGGAGAGATTTCCCTTTCTCTTCTTTGTTCGCACAGCTCCCGGGTTCATCTTTGGATTTGGCCCTGCCTCTGCGTGTAGGTCGCCTGAGGGCATCTGTTCTTCGCTCAGACAGGATGGGGTTAAAGTAGCAGCTGACTAGGGGGCTCTGGCTCACTCAGGCCGGGGGGAGGCAGGGGTACAGAATGCGGGGCGAGCCTGCGGCGGCAGAGGCCGGCATGACGTTGCACCAGCCTGAGGCGTGTGGTGTGTTCTCCCGGGGAAGTTGCCCCTGGATTACGAGACCCTGGTAGTGGTGGGCTGCAGTCTCCCGGGAGAGGAGGTGTGGATAGTGACCTGTGCTTGCACACAGGTTTCTTGGTGGCTGCAGCAGCTGCCTTAGTGTCTCATGCCCGTCTCTGGGGTCCGTGCTGATAGGTGTGGCTCCTGCCTGTCTCTCAAGCTTGTTTAGGCGGTGCTCTGAATCCACTCTCCTTGCGCACCCTGAAACAATGGTCTCTTGCCTCTTAGGGAGTTCCAGACTTTTTCCCGGACTCCCTCCCGGCTATCTGTGGCATAGTAGCCCCCTTCAGGCTGCGCTGACGAAGCCAACCCAAATTGGGTAAGTATTTACTGGTGTATTTATTTCATCTGCTAGTTTAGTAACACATTATAAGAAAGTAAATCGATGACATTGTACATAAGTAGGAAATAATAGTTACAATCTATTATTTTCTATAACATATTTTTGTAAATTTAAAAAATACATTTGCAGCTACATTTTAGAGAGAAATCCTAGTTTTTTCAGTTAACATCACTTTTATACTTTCTTTGTATCTATGTAAGATGTATGTACTACAATGAAATACATATTTTTCCATCAAGTAGATGAACCATAAGTTATCTACCAATTTTCTGAATTGGTTTATTTTCATTTTTCAATCTTAATGAATATTGTGATACTTTTTAAAAGGCAAGTAATACGTAATGAATACTGACAAGTGCCAGGAACTATAAGAAGTAATTTATGCCCATATTTAATTTTCATTACAACTCCATGGAGTAGATGTTATCATCAGATGACAAACCAAAGCATATAGAAGGTAATTTGATCAGAGCCATACTGCTATTGAGTTTTGGAGGTGGAATACATTGCAAGGTGTAATTACCACAACCCTGATCTCTCTGATGTGCTACATTGCTTCCAAAAGTACTGTGACTTTTAAGGTTTATTTTTGATTTTTTTATGGGGTTGGACTACTCTTACTGACTAGATAATATTTTTTGCAAAGTGAAAGAAAGAAGTGAAAACAGGACAAATTCCTTATCCTCAATTGAAAAATATCTCTATAGATTCTATTTTTGAGAGCAATTTTTGTATCTGTCAATGTGAGAGGAGAATTCTTGTTGGCTGAACAATTTCCTCCCCAGAAAAAAACATTCCATTTCTACTATTTAGTCAATGAGATTGCCTGATCAAACATATTTGGCTTCTGAATTTCGTTTTTCTAGGAGAAACAACCAGGGAAATCCAAGAGACATGGATAAAAATCATCCTTCCAGCAGAGGAGACAGAAGAGCCACTAGAAACGCTGCCCTTTCGGTTGGCCATTAGTATCAAAGATCTTGCCCTCTTTTAATCATGGCAGCAGGGTGTGAAAAAGATTTAAACGTAGTTTCTTCTTTTACTATTATGGCTGTTCTTCCTCTGCTGGTCTCTTAGATGTTGTTTTATCACCTTTTCATAACACTCTTCATACTTTCCTCAAAAGTTGTTATTTGTTCCCTTGATTCCACTTAAATGCTTATGGCTCCCAAATACAGACCATTAACCCAAAACTCTCCTCTGAGTTTCAGACTCAAATATCCACCTGCCTTCAAGATATCTCCTCTTGCTTATTCCACAGGCATATGATAATTAGCATATCTAAAACAAAGCTTATTTTACCTTCCATGCATATTTTGGTATTTCTTATTTTGATTAATGTTGCCATTCATTAACTACCCAACCTTTAAGTTGAAAAAATTTAGAAAACCTTGGTTCATTGATTTTTTTTCTCTCACTGCAGCTTGGACCTGTGAAAACTTTGTGATGAAACCACTAATGTAGACAGTGGGAAGCAATAAAAGGGTTTTAACTCATCTAGTAACATCATTTACCTTTTAGAAAGATCACATTGGCAAGAACGTAGGGATGGGATGGAGGCAAGTTGGCCTATAGGTATGGAATCCAGATAGCTTCTAGTGAGCACAAAAATGTGAATGTACTTAAGGTCACAACACTGCATACTTTTAAAAGTTTATGATATAGATTTAAGTTCAATCAATAAGCATTTGTTCAGTAATTCTTATGCGGTACTGTTCTAGGCATTGATTATTCAAAGACTAGAACATGATTTTTTTAAAAAATAAATTAATTTATTTATTTTTGGCTCTGTTGGGTCTTCGTTGCTGTGCGAGGGCTTTCTCCAGTTGCGGAGAGCGGGGGCCACTCTTCATCGCGGTGTGCAGGCCTCTCACTATCGTGGCCTTTCTTGTTGCGGAGCACAGGCTACAGACCCGCAGGCTCAGTAGTTGTGGCTCACGGGCTTAGCTGCTCCGCGGCATGTGGGATCTTCCCAGACCAGGGCTCGAACCCGTGTCCTCTGCATTGGCAGGCAGATTCCCAACCACTGCGCCACCAGGGAAGCCCTAGAACATGATTCTTGATCATAAGGAGCAGTAAGGTGGGGAAGCAGAGCTTTATATGGTAACTGCAATAAGTTACTGGTAAATGCTGTACTAAAAGGATAAGCATGGGTACTATACAGAACCTAGCTTGCGCAAGGAAAAAGAAGAAGGGCCTGTAAAGGTTTTCTGATGATGCCTGAGTTAAGTTTTGAAGGATAAGAAGGAAACAGTCACCTCAAGAAGGGTGGGAACAGAGATGGGGCAGGATGGGCATTTCAGATAAAGGAAATAATATATGTACAGGCACTGAGGTATGAAAAACATGATGTGTGTCAAGTCCTAACAGTTGTATGGTTTCTCAGGATCATGAAGTAGGGGGTGGAGGATGATGGGAAATGAGGCTGGAGAGGTTGGTCATGACTAGGTCTTGCTCTAGGTTGTAACTGAAGGCATGGGAGTAGATGGAAATGCCTAGAGAGAGACATAGGAAAGGAGAAGGGAGGTGAGAAGAGGATAGAACTAAAATGAAAACAAATACTTAAAGTAAAGAGACTGACAAAAGAATCTGAGAAAACAGGGAAGCAAAAGGTAAATCAAGAGTAGGTGCTGTCACAGAATTCAGGGTAGAGAGTTTCAAGAAAGGAGTGATCAACAGGGTTAAATACTTAAACAAGATCAAGGTGAAAAATGACCATAAGATTTGGCAATTAGGAAATGACAACCTTTTCCGTGCAGCTTTAATGGCCCCATAGAAGTGGGATGAAGCCTGAATGGAATGTGAAAAAGTGAAGACTAAGTATCAGCTTGGTTAGAAAGTATAAAAGCTTGGCTAGAAGGTAAAGAGGATTATAGTTACAGGGGAATATATGGCTGAGGAAGTTTTTAAAGAAATGGATGGCATGTGAATATGTTTATGGACTATGGAAGAGAAGACTGTAGGAGGAAGCTAAAGTAAAAGGGAGGAAGATGATACCTTTTAAGCGGGGTCTCAGAGGATGGAATCATAAGCAGAACTTGCAGCAATATCATGCAAAATATGACTGGACAACTTTTCCTTGGAGATTAAAGGGAAAGAGGTGGGAGGAATACAGCTGTGGATAACTTTGTAGGTGTGGAGGAATTTAACTGACAGAACTCACCATTGCTGGATTCAACTTTCCCCAAGGAGGCAGAGTTCTCTGCTGAAAGCACAGGGTAAAGAAAAAGGCCGGAGGAGAATGGTGAAGGTTTAATGAGACAAGAAAGGGAGGTGATCTGGGACATGTAAAAGGAATGTTAGTGGGATTGATGGGCCATTGACATTGAAGTTTCTTAGCATGAACACAGAAGTTGGGGTAGAGAGGAAGACACTGAATCAGGTGCCTGAAATTCACATTAAACGAATGGCACTGATCAGGAGATCAGTAGATATCACTGAAGAGGAGAGAGAGAGAGTGATAATAAAGCTGGTGGTATAAACCTCAAAGAAGGGAGGATTTTTACGTGGATACAGAACGTATGAAAGTAGCAAAGGGGAACCAGAGAACTCTCCTTCCTAGTATATAGGGTATGGGGAAAAGACCAGGGTCCAGTGGGCTGCTAGGAAAGAAATGCCCTTGGTAAATTCAAGTTTCAGGTAGAATGTATGTGTGAAATATTCAGTGCAGAAGGTGTGGAAAGACGCAAGGTAGTAACAATGGAAAGAAGGTTCCAGAGGCAAAAATGAAAAGAGCCGAGATCAGAGGATTACAGAGAAGGAAGAAAAGATGGGGAAGGGGACTTCCCTTGTGGTCCAGTGGTAAAGAATCCCCCTTATAATGCAGGGGACGTGGGTTTGATCTCTGGTCAGGGAACTAAGATCCCACATGCCACGGGGCAACTAAGCCCGCATGCCACAACTACTGAGCTGCGCGCCTCAATTAGAGTCAGCGTGCCGCAAACTACAGAGCCCACGCACTCTGGAACCCGTGCACCACAACTACAGAGCCCAAGCACCCTGGAGCTTGAACACCACAACTAGAGAGGAGCCTGCACGCCGCAATGAAAGATCCGGCATGCCTCAACGAAGATCTCGCGTGCCGCAACTAAGACCCGATGCAGCCAAAAAAAAAAAAAAAAAAAATCTTTAAAAAAAAAAAGAAAGAAAAGATGCGGAAGGAGGAAGCACACAGCTGCAAGAAAGAGCATAAATAATCGACAGAGTGTACCCACGCTTCCATGCATAAATTGTAACCAATGAAATAAAAAGTTCCTTTTCAGTTTTAGGCACACTATGTAACTGAAAGATACAGACTAAGATACACACAGATGCATAAAAAATGTACATATATACACATATTTATAAATATGTAAAGACACGACCACATAAATATGAACACACGTATGTGCACAAAAGTATGGGTAAGAAATAAGAGACTATCAATAGAAGACAGAATAAAATGGAGAAGAAAAAGAAGAAAGATTATTCACATTTGAAAGAGAATGGAGAAAGAATTTGTAAGTGAAAAGGTGAATGTAGAACTACATGGGAGAGTGGGTTGAAAAGTCATGGTGAAGAAAGTGGAAACAATAATTGGTAGAAAGTGGTTAGAATGGTGAACTGAATAATAATAACGTGGTCAACATTTTTCTTATATTAATAGGAAATAGGCCTCCTTGGATCTTCTACTTACTGCCTAGACCTACCCTTTAAATCATTACCTTATTTGATTCCCTGTATGAGGTGTTGTCAAAATGTTAAGAGAATTGTCAGGTCCTTACTGTGTTATTTTTTTCAAGGTTAATACTTCCAGCTGTCAACGGTTTTTCACATTAAAGTTAATAGACTGCTCACCATATTGATTATTCTTTGTGCAGGTTCTCCAGCATGTCTAGTGTTTTTAAAAATATTAAGCCTGATCTAATAATAATCCAGTCTAATCATTAGAAAGGAAAGTGGGACTGATAATCTCTCTTGATCTGGACTTTTACTTCTATTTTGATGCTGCCATGTTTCACTACTGGCTTACACTGAGCTTTGGTGCAAATGAATCTACCCACTGGCCTGCTTTGCCTACCAAGCCAAGCCAAGTCTCTCCTATTTTGGACATATACAATTAATATTTCTGTATCAGTTATTTATTGCTGTGTAATAAACCACCCAAAGCTTGGTGGCTTAAAACAACAGCTATTTTATTTAATCATGTTAATTTGGGCTTGGTGCAGCTGGGCAGTTCTGCTGGCCTTGCCTTGAAGCACTCGTGCAGCTGCAGGCAACTGGAGCTGGGTGTTCATATGCCTGACAGTTGGTGTTGACTTCTGGCTAGGACTCTCTCTTCTTATGGATCTCATTCCCAAGTAGACTAGCCCAGACTTATTTACATGGTGAGCATGAGTTAGCAAGAGGGGAACATGGGCAATACTCTTGAGGCCTTGTTAGAAGTTGTACAACATCACTTGGTTTATTTTATTGGTCAAAGGGAGTCACAGGCCACCCCAGATTCAAAGTGTGGGGGAATAGATTCTACCATTTGACAGGAACAGCCACAAAAAAATTGTGGCTATATTGATCCTAAATGTTATGTAACTGAAAAAAAAAAAGGCTACCAAGTACACCTACATTTTACTATAAAACAAAGCTTTAACCCAAATCTGTGAATCTCTGATGGAGGAATTTCAGGTATCAATTGATAAGTGTTAAAAAAGGTACATTTTGGAATTTGCATTCTCTCTTAAACAACACCTAGGATGTGACTATCATCTCTGTCAACATGTAAGACTGTCCCTATTTGTTATCAACTGGGTGCATTTTGCTGGATCTACATTTATTTTGAAAAAGAAAGAAAAACAAAAAATTTGGTACATGCAATCAATATTTAGTTTTAAAGCATTGTTACTAAACATTTACTAATTAGTTTGTTGATTTCTACCATAATTTTCAATTTAATCAAACCTAATTCAATCCTTTCCCCAAAATCTTTTTGCTATATAAAACATATTTTGTTATTAGAATAAAAAATACAAGGAAATCATACAGATAGATTAATTTAGCTCTTCAGATATGCTGTTATATCAAGTACTATCATTCATTCATTCAGAAATATTTCTTGAGTATTTATTTTGTGAATGGCACCTTTTAAACAGTTGTGTTCTAAAACGTTTTTAATGTGTCTACTGTAGATGTATGTTATATGAAGTCTTTTTATAAATACAAAATCCTCTGTAAAGATGTACCATGAAAGGAATTTTCAGCTATAGCAAGTTATGATATAATGAGCTCAGGTTATACCTTTTGCAAATAGTCCTAAGGTTTTACATATTGTGGACAAGGGGGTGTATTCACAGGAAGATAATGAGAAAGTGGGAACAAGTTGTCCTCACACATCACAATTTTGGGTCATTTAATTTACTATACTTTGTTTAGCTTCACTTTTAGATTTATATTAACACTAAGAAATTGCTTCCCACCTTGAAATTAAGCAATAAACTTGGATTTATCTTTGAGAGTAAATAGAATATAGAAAAAACTTAATACATGTATATTCAACTGTGCTTAGATTAGATATATGACATTCCTTATTCAATGTCACTAACATCTAAGGCACACAAGGCAATGAAAAGTTACCTATATTTTAAACATAGACTAACATTTGCTATCTTCTAAGTAACCTTGAAAAATTAGTCTCACCACCAATCATAGTATCAATTTAGATGACTAGTAAACTAAAGCTGTATTTCCTTCTTTATAGGATCTCTAAAGTAACTCTACTTCAAGTTTTGGATTTTAATTTAATAACTTTGGTATAATTTTATCCAGGGCTTAATTAAGACTTTGTTAGTAAATTAGATGTCCAGATAGTCTGCTGGATTCCAATTGTCTACGGCAGTACTAGTGCAGTGGGTGATACTATTAGGAAAGTACTTACAGAAGATAATGGAGTTATTTTGCTTAAACCCCTAACTTAACATCATAAAGTGATTGAGATAATAGGATGAATTAAGATCAAGTGACAATTTTATTGGGCTCTTTGTCCATCAGAGGATAGTTAAGCCATATGTAAGATTCCCAAGAAAACTCAACACCAATAACAAGCTCATGAAGCTCCATGAGGGCAGGGACAATATATATTTTGTTCATAACTGTATTTTTGTAACTAGCAGAATAGGCTCTCAAAAATCAATAGGATATTGTTTATTTGTTTGTGAATAAATATTACACACACATGCACACGTCAAGGGTCTCTGCAGAAGCACATTAAATGATAAAACAGTTATTTGAAAAGAATAGATTTCTCCCACTTTAAATGCAGGGAGTTTGGAGGCTTGGTGGGAAAGATGTTAAATGAAATTTCATTCTTAGTGAGAACTAAGTTAAGGTTATCCTATTTGTATCAGGAGGAATTTTGTCAATGTGATAACAATAAATTACTAATTCTGAAAACCAGCATCTTCAGCCCTTCTTGTTGATTTTCTCTTATCAGGAGAAAAAAATGAAGCATACAAAGGAATAAAATTGCCATGGATGCACCTTCTATGCATCTTATGCATCTTCTATGTGAGAAGCCTCAGAGTCAAAAACAAGCAGGCACATGGCAATGTAGGAAAAACAAATTGAAAATAAGTTAAACCATTTTTAACTCTTCCATTAAAAACTCTTGATTTCTAAGAATTGAAACAGTGGTATGTTAGTGGTATTTTTTAAAAAGGACACAGATTTGGGAAAGTTCCTTTTTCCTTTTTTTTTTTTTTTTTTTTTGCGGTACGCGGGCCTCTCACTGTTGTGGCCTCTCCCGTTGCGGAGCACAGGCTCCGGACGCGCAGGCTCAGCAGCCATGGCTCGCGGGCCCAGCCGCTCCGCGGCATGTGGGATCTTCCCGGACCGGGGCACGAACCCGTGTCCCCTGCATCGGCAGGCGGACTCTCAACCACTGTGCCACCAGGGAAGCCCCCTTTTTCCTTTTTTTAAAAAAAAAAATATTTATTTATTTGGCTGCATGAGGTCTTAGTTGCAGCTCACAGGATCCTTGTTGTGGCACGTGGGATCTAGTTGCGGCATGTGCATCTTTAGTTGTGGCATGTGGGATCTAGTTCCCTCACTAGGGATCGAACCCGGGCTCCCTGCATTGGGAGTGTGGACCCCACTGGACTACCAGGGAAGTCCCAAGTTCTCTTTTTCTTATTACGGTTTTTGTGTTTTGCCCCTGCTCTGCAGCTTCTAGGATAGTCCTATGAACTACAATTTGCATAAATTGTATCTTAAGGCACATAGAAGACCTTTATTTCTTTTAGACTGAAAGACTATTGATTATATCACTCTTCTATTTAAAATATCACAGTTTCACTATTTTTAGAGTGTATTTTGTTAAAAATTAAGGGTGATAAGTCATTTTCTTCTTAAATATTGTTTCAAGAACTGTTCAGTTACATTCTCCTAAAAGTTCCTTTTCCGGATGAAGAAACTGATCCATGGTTTCAAGATAAGGATACAGTAAACAAAAGTTTGAAGTTTAATCTCATTCATGATATCATTAGATGGCTAGGCAATCACTGCTTCTTTCTGTCAGTTTAAAATTGTATGTTATCGATCTTAGATACTTTATATATAGTCAAATTTTTAATACGAACAAGAGAAATTAATCATTCTAAAATATCAAAATTTAGCTAAGTAATATAACCAGGAAAAGGCAGATTTCTCTGAAAAGTTTATGATGCATACTGGTCATAAAACATACGTTATTTAATTAGAATTGCCATCAGAACATATTAAAGGAAAATCTTTATAACGATCTATACTATATATGTAAAAGAATGAAAGAGGTTTATATTTTCATCTATCTCAAAAGAGCATCTATTCCAAACATACACACATTTTTTGGGTAATTTATTGATACAGAATTCTGGATGCCTTCAAGGAGAGCATTTCTGACTGTTTCATTTCCTCCTGATTTCTTATTTTTATATGCCCTTGTAAATGTAATTTCCATTCTTTAATATCAATTCACTTCACAGTTAATACTTTTCAAGCACCACAGAAGACTTGAAATTAAATCACATGTGTCTTTCTTTAAGTGTTAGTATTAAGGATGAAATGGGCTTTATTCTCGGTATCTAGATTATTCACTGGTGGTTAAGTGAGTGACGTAGGGACATTAACTTTTTTGAGCTGACAGGACAGCAGTAAATTGCAACAGGGACTGAGCTACAAAGATCTGAAGTGTGAATTGTACTTATGTTCAAATTTACTTACAGTGAGTAACTTATTCACTGAGATGGATTTTTTACATGATTTCCTTTAGACTTACAGTATTTGTAGTGTTAACAATATATATAGGTTTTTATATTCTAGAAACTACCATAAATTTGCCACAAGTAATAATAAATAAGGCCTCATATATTTATAATGATTATGATTTACGGAGTATTAGAGGGAAATTTGTAAGGCCAATAAAACCTATTCTCTTAATTGGTAGAGCTATTTCCATCTGGATGTGAAGAGCTGAGCCTCAAACCTGCCTTCTGATAAAATTGATAAAATCCTAAAGGTTTTTCTCATATTCTATAAGCATCATACATGAAAATTATAATTTGTTATTTTTCCTTAGACTAGGTTTGGGTAATACGGTAGTGTTTACATCTTCTGGTATGTGTTTTTTTACCTAAATTTGGTAGAACTCCTTCTTTTGAGTAAATAATCTAGGTGGTAATAATGAATAATTGCTATAAATCTTTGCTAGTAGCCTGTCATCATGTGTCTTTTTAAACAAAATAATTATAAAAATTTTATAATTTTAAAATTTTAATAATTTTATAATTATTAAAATAATTATAAAATATATGCAGCAGAAAGCAGCATATATCTGGACTTTTAAATCTTCACCCACCAGCCTCATTCAGACAATTCTTTCCAATGCAATCACCTCAGGAACTGATCTGCTGCTTGCCCACTAGAGTAGTTACATATTGCCTTTTGAAGAATGACACCTCAAACCACAGCCTTGACATTTGGCCTATCTTTGAATGGCTTCAGATACAGCTCTTAAGAACAATCTTTATCATCCAGAATAACTTTGGACATTCTTTTAGCACTGAACTCCACAGAAAGAGTTTAATTATGTGGAAAAAAGGGTTATATAATCTAAACTGCTATCATTCTAAAGGCATTCTCATGGGTATTTCTATTATTCCCAGAGAAGAATCCTTAGAAGCCCTTCCCTTCTTTTGCTCTTCAGTTTCTGGAAGCCAATTTTGATGAGTTTTATATCTGCCATCTGAGAGTACTGTTCTCAAACTCAACTTAATATTTTTTCTCATAAGTTTATAAGTTAGAGTTACACAAAAAGAAAATGAAATTAGTTCTTAGCACTGAACTAAAGACATTCTATTAATGGCACTGTGTTGTTCCTATCTCTTAGGCAGAAAATCTTAAAATACCGACTACTTCTTTACCCTTCACATCTCTTTAGTCACCAAATTATATTGTTTTTCTCTATAGTGTTTCTGCTATGAATTCCTTCCTCCCATTCTCATTGCTACCAGCCTATACCAGCACACCAGTTCTCTATATTATTAGACTATATTACTGATTTCTTCTTAGCTGGAATTCTTATCTCTAACATCAACCTGCTTCAATTAATCTTCCACAATACTAAGTGGGACTGATGTTCCTAAAATGCTATTTCCATCATGTAACCTTTGCTACTTTCAAAACTCTACAATGGCTTCTTATTTCCTATCACATGAAATCTAAATACCTTTGCATACTTTTGAAGGCTCTCAGTAATTCAGCCTAGCCTCGCCTACCTGATGTCATCCCACAGGAACCTCTGCTCCTGCCAGGCTGACCTCTGTACAGTCTCCTCTCATATATTATACTCACACCTGTACCTCTGCTTCATTTATGCTCTTTCTCTCCTCTCTTATCCTTTCTTCTTTCCTCTGTGCTAATTTGTATCCCACCCACTCTACAGGGCCAAGATCAGTTTCCTTGAGGCCTTCCTTTTCTCTGTATTACCTGCACTGAACAATTAACAAGCTATTCAGTACCATTCTGTTAAATAATTTAAAAGGGCAATACATATATAAATATGTTACCAGCACTACATACAGATGCAAGATGGCAGACACTCTAACAATCCCACTTCTAGGAATCTGTGCCCTCTCTAAACATTTAGCTACAAGTACGTTCACTGCAGCAGTATTTGGAAACAACTAAATACCAATGATCTAAATGTCTTGCGAGCAAGAGCTGTATAGCATACTTTTCACTTATTCCACCAATTTGAGTGCTACATACGTAAAACAATTTTTTGGTGAGGTGTCTTTCTCTGTACCTTGTAATAACAGTAACATAGATGAAAATAAAATCCGAATTCATTGATTCCTCCCCATTACTGGTCCATATGTCTCACTAAAATCCCGTATCTTTCCAAGAGATAAAATATTTTAAATTCCACATAGTAGTCAGACTAACAAGAAACACAAGAAACTTTTTGCATTAATGCCTACAATGAAATGGCTAGGAGAAAAGGTATTGCCAGCTGTAAAGGAACAAGTTGCAAGAATTAATCTTACTCATAATCGTTACCTTTTTGCCAAAAAGTTTCCACAGGCAGCGTGCTTCTAATGCTATGTACATACACTCAACAACTTAAATCATTCATATGAACCTGTCAAAAGTGCTGGTCCACTATTTTGACATGCTTACTGAGAACAAAGGATAACTTACTATCATCAAAGCAAGCTATTAACTCCTGTCTAAACTTTCTCTCTCAATCTGAACTACTGTAGGATGGCCCTTTGATGGGAATCACACTCCGCCTTTTTCAGCTTCACATCATTCTGCTCTATTACATGCCAGTGTCTTTGAAGGCTGCAAAAAAGCCATATTGACAAAGCATAGCACATTTTGAATAAAAAGATTCTCAGTCCTTGTACCATAAGAAGTACATCTAAAATTCTAGCTATCACTATGTATCCTTATATAGTGATATAACTTTATAACCATTTAGGTCATTATTATAATAGAAAGTATTTATGATAATGTGTTCTATAATTACAGGGCAAGATGAAGTATTATCTATCTACTATTAAAAAACCCAGCACCATATTTCTCCTTTCCATATGGCTGAAGAGATTTAAATCTGCTGTTCTTCAATGGCATCTCTAAAATTGGCCTAACTGTATTCCTAATTAACAGAAACCTTTTCTAACAATTCTAAATACTTTTTAACTCAACGATTCCACTTCTAGGAATTTGTGTCCCCTGCAGTAATTGCAGATATGTGCAAATATTTAGATGCAAGAATGTTCATTGCAGCAGTACTTTAAAACAACTAGTAACAATAAATGAATTAGTTAAATAAATTATGGTATATCATACAATAGATTTAAAGCCATTTATTTAGTAAAACATTATGTATAATGATATAGAAAGTTATTCATAACATATCAAGTGAATCAGGTTATAAAACTGTATGTACTATATGAAAACATTTTTTTAAATGTCAAGTTGCTTAGAAATATTTTAAAAATTTTCTAAAATTAGTGTATATTGCTTTAGTAATTTGCATATATATATATAGTGGTTAAAAAGCATTTTAAAAATGTTTGGCCTATCAAAACAATATTATTTAATATTTCTCTTGATAAAGATGAATACATGTACTTAACTACTAAAGTGAACAAGAGGTCATTTAAAAGAAAAAAAATGCAACCTCTTTCTATTCCCATTCTCACTTATTTTTTGTTGAACTCTCCACAGGTTTGGGGATCCAATAAGGCTGACAGAGAGCATGAGTTACCCGTGGCTATAAAGTATTTTTATTCAGTGTGTATATTTTGCAGGTTTAAAAATTTTACTTCTTGCTAGCTAGAAATTTCCCAGAAAAATAAATGAAGGGGTCATAAGGTACACAAAGATGGAAGAACTATTTATTTCACTGTTTTTTTTAACATCATAAATCAAGGCCGTACGATTTTCCAGTTAAGTTTTTACAATATTTAAAAACATTATTTGAACTGAAAGAGACTTCTTATATAGTGAAGGCTACCTCAGGTACTTTCCTTTAATCTCCCACACCCAAATGAGGCCAATCCAGCAACTAAGAGCTCAAACCTCTCATTGTGTTTTGATCCTGTTTGTTTTATCCTTGCAGGATATTTGCTTTGGAAGAGGAGATTTATAGCTGAAGAACTATGACTAAATAGCTTATTTGCTAAGATAAACCAACCTGCATTAGTATTAAGGTAAAAAAACTATTACCTACTGGACTACTGATAAAAACAACCCTTTCTTTAAAAGAAAAAAGGTACACAAAAGTCAAGTTTATAAATAGTTCTAATGCTTTTTCTTGACAGATAATCATGAGTAACAATAAAAAAAAACCCTCAAATAAGCAACTTAACAAATAAACCTGACACAGTGTAACAGAAAAAGTCTCTGTTGAAAAAAAAAGTTTTAAACAAAAAAAATGTTCACTGTACATATAATAAAAAGCTAATTTATTTGCTATCCAAAGAGTTCTTTCAAATCAACAAAAATTGATTAACAGTCCAATACAAAAATGGGAAAAGGTCATGAACAGGCAGTTCACATAAAAAGAAAAATATACTGTAATAAATATTAAAAATTGCTTAACTTTATTCATAATTAAGGGAATACATATTAAAACGAGATATAATTTTTCATCTTTCAGATTGGAAGGTTAAAAACTTTGATAATACTAAATAGTGGTGAAGCTTAGGGAATAAGCATTCTCGCAGATTATTGTTGGTTGATACACCTTTTTAACAGAACAAATTGGCAATACTTAGAATTAAAGACACATACTTTTTTTTAACCTTAAATTTTTCATTTCTAGAAATTTATCGTATAGATCTAGTGAAAAAAGTATTTTTATAAGTTTGTTGCAAACTCATGTAACAGCAAAACCTGATCTAGGGTGGTAATTCATATACATCACTGTGCTTCTCCACAACAAATGAAGATGTTAACTAATAAAGAGAATATACATCATATCACCTTTACAAAATTTGAAAAATTCTAAATTCTGAAACACTTATAGTCCTTAGGGCTTTAAATGAAGGATGTAGATCTGATTAGATTCTGTGTTGTTATTTCTTTAGTAGGTGAATATTGTACATATGCTATAGCATATGCAATATTTTAAAAATCAAAATTTGGAAGGGCTTGAATCTTAGACCTTTTTTCTATGGCATGCTGTAACAGGTAACCAAGACTACTAGCAACATAACCCACAGAATTAATGAAACATATATACTTTTCACAACTATGAAACCTCCCCTGACTGATCCAAGTCTGATACAGGTATTAAGTGTTCCCATAGTAACACACACTTCCTCTTTATAATTGCTGTTTACTTGTCAGTATCCTTTCCTAGACCGTAAGCTCAGTGATGGCAAATGCTGCTGTCTTTAATTTTATCTACCAGTGATCCCCCATGTCTACTTCAATGCTTAGTGAATAATACATACTTGGTTAAGATAATAATTGAATTGAAGAGCAGAAGAAATAAGTTTCAAATAAGTTTCTAAGTACCTTCACATAGTTCACGGTATTTGGATGTGGGCAGGCACTACTCTCATTCAACTTTTATCTTATCATTATTTAAAGCTCTTTTTCATCTTATTTTACAAAAATATTTTAACAGCTGTCCATTCACTGACATTTCTATTGTAACAATAATCATGTTTATTATTATTTCAACTTATTTTTTGGTAATCTTTCATGTTAATGATTATAATTATTTGTCCTTTTAAAATAAGCTTCAGTGTTTAAATACTTATATTTGGTAACATTTTTGCTGAATTTCCATTGCTACTGATTTTTTAAAAACTGTGTACAATCATTAATAGCATTAATATCAACAATGAACAGATCTGAAATACCAATAACCCTACTACACTTCAGCATATATTCAAATAATACTGACTGGTTTCCTACATTCACCACAGATGAGCACTCCCCCACCCCCGTTATTTTATTTTTCTCATTTTTACTAGTAAGACTGGCCTAAATCTTGACTCAGACTCTCTGTATTCATTTTTATTTGAAAGAGGCAAAAATCTAACCCCTCCCTCCTTGTTTCTTACACTAGCTAGTGGCACTTTGAATTTTAAAACTGAAATTTATAAGTAGGAACTGACAGCACCAGAGACAGATTCTGCTAGCTACCCTGTTCGTGATCTATTAGTTTCTGAATATGCATGATTCCTGGTATTGGATTGGCCAAAAAGTTCCTTCGGTTTTAAAGTAAAAATAAAAGACATTTTTCACGTTCACCAAGAACCTTACTGAACAACATATTCACCCTTTTGTACCACTACCTTCTGTCATTTTTCAGGCAACTTCATAATTCCATCTTCCCAAAACTTTTTATCTTTTTGAGAAAAGAACTGTTCCAGGTGCATTTCACAGTCTTCCAGGGAATTGAAATTTTTTCCATTAAGAGAATTTTGTAAAGACAGAAATTAATGGAAATCCGAAGGTGTAATGTCCGGTGAATACGACGGATGAATCAGAACTTCCCAGCCAAGCTGTAACAGTTTTTGCCTGGTCATCAAAAAAACATGCAGTCTTGGGGTAATGTGATGGAAGATTATGCGTTTTCTGACTACTTCCGGACGCTTTTCGTTGAGGGCTGCTTTCAGTTGGTCTAATTGGGAACAGTACTTGCTGGAATTAACCGTTTGGTTTTCCGGAAGGAGCTCATAATAGAGGACTCCCTTCCAATCCCACCACAGACACAACATCACCTTCTTTGGATGAACACCGGCTTCTGGTGTGGTTGGTGGTGGTTCATTTCGCTTGCCCCACGATCTCTTCCATTCCACATTATTGTACAGTAGCCACTTTTCATCACCCGTCACAATTTGTTTTATTTTTTCTATTTTTAAAATTTTTTATTGGAGTATAATTGCTTTACAATGTTGTGTTAGTTTCTGCTGTAGAACAAAGTGAATCAGCTCTATGTATATATATATATCCCCTCCCTCTTGCGCCTCCCCCCATCCCACCCCTCTAGGTCATCATAGAGCACCGAGCTGAGCTCCCTATGCTATATAGCAGCTTCCTACTAGCTAGCTATTTTACACATGGTAGCGTATATATGTCAATGCTACTCTCTCAATTCGTCCCACACTCCCCTTCCCCCCCCACTGTGTCCACAAGTCCGTTCTCTTCGTCTGCGTCTCCTTTCCTGCCCTGCAGATAAGTTCATCAGTACCAGTTTTCTAGATTCCATATATATGCGTTAATATACGATATTTGTTTTTCTCTTTCTGACGGAACATTTTTGTTACGTTTAAATAGAGAATCGCATGCGGAAATATGATCGATGTTTTTTTCGCTTAACTTATGTGGAACCCAAACATCAAAGTGATTAACATAACCAAGCCAGTGCAAATGATTTGCAATGCTTGATTTGGATATTTTGAGTATGTTGGCTATCTCCTGCGTGATATATTGATTGTTTTCAATGTCTCGATTTGATCGCTATCAACTTCAACTGGTCTACCCAACTGTGGCGCATCATCCAGCGAGAAATCTCCAGCACAAAACTTCGCAAACCACTTTTGACACATTCTATCAGTCACAGAACCTTCTCCATATACTGCACAAATCTTTTTTTTGCATTTCATTTGCGTTTTTACCTTTCTGGAAATAATAAAGCATAATATGCTAAAAATGTTGTTTTTTTTTCCTTCAGTCTTCAATATTAAAATGGCTACACAAAAATTCACCAATTTTGATAATTTTTTTTTTTAAATGCACGCTGATATGACAGCTGTCACGATAACAAAACTAACAAAACTAACAAAACTGTTTCAAAATACGTTAAAGACAACTAAGCCATCTTACAGGAAAAACTGAACGAATATTTTGGCTAACCCAATACCTAATTTTGGCTCAGGCGTTGGTTTCTGTAGAAGTTTTGACCTTGCCATGACCTTTGGTTTCTAGATAGGATCTTGTAGATTTTCAGAGGATTGCGATGATTTCCTAAGGTCAGACTGCAGTTGTGCATTTTACAACTATCACTGCTCTTGAAGCAATATGATCAACTGAATGTCTTACAGACCACCAATTTTTAGCTACCCAAGGCCCAATAAAAGTAACTTAACCTTTTGAAAACTTTGTGGGAGGCAGCTTCTTACATAGCTCTCAATGATGCCTGCCTTCTGGTATTCACACCATTGTGTAATCCCCTCTCCATCGGTGTGGACTGGACCCAAGGACTTGCTTCTAATGAACAGAACATGGCATAAATGATGGAATGTCACTTCTGTGATTAGGCAACAAAAGGCTGTGACTTCCATTCTGCTAGCTTTCTCTCTCTCCTTCTTGCCTGCATTCCAGTGAAGCCACCTGCCATGTTGTGAGATGTTACATGGAGAGATCCACATAGCATGGAACCAAAGAAGGCCTGAGGCCTTGAGTGTGAGAAGAACTGAGTAGCTTTGCTCTAACAGCTTGTGAGAACTGAATCCTGACAACAACCATGTGAGACATCTAGAAAATAGATCCTTCCTAGTCAGCTCTTGAGATTACTGCAGGCTTGTGAGACACGTGGAGCCAGAGGACCCAGCTAAGCTGAGATCCCTTATCCAAAGAAACTGTGAAATAGTAAGTTCTAAGCTGTGAAGTTTTGGAGTAATTTGTTATAGAGCAGAAGATAACTAGGCTAATATAAACCTCAAAAGTATATTTTTTGTCCTGAAACAAAATATAATTAAATTATGGTTTCAAATTATATACTTAGCTGGTTAATATGTATTCATTATATCTTTTGTATGATATGTATTCATTATATCCTTTAATATAAGTTCATTATTAGCAGGAAATATATATAGCAAGGATGAATTCTGTCACAAAATATTGACACATATGTATGAATGACATAGTTTTAAAATCTAAACTGATTCTTGGCAAGATGGTTCAATAAAAACTTTTGTATAAAAATGTTCTGTTCTATTCGATGGAAAAATATACTAACTAAATAGTGTTCATAGGTTACGCCTGGCATTGTAGACATCAATCATATCATAGTACGTTATCTGGCCTCCTCATATCGCCTAATGCTAAGGTTATCATGCAAGAGAAATGCAGGTTATCCTCTTTTCATTAGAATTTTAAGCTCTAAATATAAGTGATCACTTTAAATATAAGTGACATAAATCTCAAGTATTTTCTTAAAGGACCTGTTAACAATTCTGAAGGTTTATGTTACAAATGTAAGCCCCTTCCTTGAGAAACTAAGACACCAAGAAGGATAGCTATTTGGATGTCTTGCGTACTACTCAAATTAAACTCCTTAAAAATGTTCTTCCATTTCACATTTGTTCTTCCTCTAGTTTTCTCAGTCTCAATAAATGGTACTTCCATCTATCAGGTGGCTCAAGACAAAAATTTGGGAGCTCCCCTTAACACCTGCATCCTATCCAGGCAGTTTACTGCTTGGATGTCATCCATGTACATCTCAAGTCCCACTCCTCTCTATCTCCAATGATACTCCCTGGTCCAAGTCATCACGATTTCTCACGACTGCTATTCCTTCCTAGTGAGTCTCTCTACTTCTATTCTTATCTCATTCCAATCTATCCTCCACTGAGCATTCAGGGTTAATCTTTTAAAAATGCAAATCAGAACATGTACCCTCATTAAAATCTATCAACAACTTCCACTGCTTAAGCTAAAAAAAGGAAACTAACAGACAAAAACCTTGACAAGGGTTACAATGTTCTTCAAGATCTGACTCTGCATACTACTCCACCCTCCTTTTTTGTTCCAAGCTGCCCTCTGGCCACAAAGATCTTCCTTCAGTTTCTCCCATGTGCCAAGTTCTTTGCTGTGGTTTCCACATGAAAGGTGTTTTTCCCCTGGCTAATTCCTATTTATACTTCTGGCCACAGCTTAGTAAAAACCTCATCCCTTTAACACAAATCTGAATTAGATCTGTTATATTCTCTTACAGTTTGTAGGGAATTTTCCCTCATCACGTTAAGCACAAATTGTAGTTACATACTTATTTGTATGAATATTTAATACTTATCTCTCCTGAATGAAGGTATGCTTCATGAAATCAAGGTAGAGTTTGATTTTGTTCACCTGTGCCTGACACTGTACATGTTTTAAAAATATTTGTTGGATAAAGTCATGAATACAATTGTTCAAGATCCTGCTTATTATAATTGGTAAAATATTTAAATTATGGACTTTCATCCATTAAGAAACTTTCTCCTTCATCTTTTTTATTTAGAATGAAATACATTCATTTTTGAGATCTGAAAAAATTCTAATATTTATATTGGCATGGCTATTTACTTAATCAACCCAACTGTAATGATTTATACTTACTTTTTCACTTTACAATAACTAATTAGGACGTCTACAACAACCAATTATAAACACAAACAACCACTTCCTAGTTGTCAAAACGGCTATTTCTGAAAGTGACAAAATTTATCAGGAAAAGAGTATCAAAGCTGTGTTTTATCATGAAAGTACAGTTTCATTAAAGAATTAGGGAACCAGATACGTTAGCTATTTAAGACTTGGCAAAATTTTAACAAGTAATGAAACATTACATTAAGCAGGAATTATTTTAAAATGAGCAAAACGTGATTGTAAAGGAACTTCTTTGATGCATTCATTTTATTACCTTCTAAAAATATTTACTTAATCAATGTAGAGTTTATTGTGTTAAATTGTTACTTAAATGTATTTGAAAGTTTTTAATGCATTTTTGCTGCTATTATAATATGATATAGAAAATGTATGAAACCAATATAAAATTCAATGACTAAAGATAAAAATGTTATTAGCAGGTTCCAGTTTCACTCCCTAAGCAAGAAATATGATTTATTAATTTGCTCAAAGATACCACTAACATGTAGCTCTTCAGAATAATTACTTAAAATGTATTCCCATGATATAAACATTTTTATTGTTTTAGTATTCATTGGATCTACTATTCAAAAATTATGAACAGTCCTACAACCAATTTATACCACACAATAAATAATGTATACTGTTAAAGTCAAATGTTCTCAGAGTCAATATAATCAAAACATACCTTTTTTGGATTCATGCATTCACTTATAGTTTGCTTATTTATTTTATTTTATTTATTTTTTTTTTTGCGGTACGCGGGCCTCTCACTGTTGTGGCCTCTCCCATGCCGGAGCACAGGCTCCAGACGCGCAGGCTCAGTGGCCACCGCTCACGGGCCCAGCCGCTCCGCGGCATGTGGGATCTTCCCGGACCGGGGCACGAACCCGTGTCCCCTGCATCGGCAGGCGGACTCTCAATCACTGAGCCACCAGGGAAGCCCTACAGTTTGCTTATTATTGCTTCATAGACATAGGAGTTTGTACATTACAAGATTTTATTGATTTATTAGTTATAGAATATACTACGCATACTCAGTAGACCGAAAAAGTTAGCTCTGGGGCTAGTATCATACAATAGCAAGTTGCAGAATACTTTAGAGCAAAATCAGAGTGTTGGCATAAATGATAAATACATAAAACTGGACTAGTAAAGACTAATATTTAGTAAGTCCCCTAACAAAGAAAATCAGGTCTTAAGAGTTGTACACTTTGCTCATAATGAAAGGAATATTTATTAAGCATCTTAAAGCCTATAGTCAATTATTCTATAATAAACTATTAAATTTCCTTTTTTTTTAACATCTTTATTGGAGTATAACTGTTTTACAATAGTGTGTTAGTTTCTCCTTTACAACAAAGTGAATCAGTTATACATATGTTCCCATATCTCTTCCCTCTTGCGTCTCCCTCCCTCCCACCCTCCCTATCCCACCCCTCTCGGTGGTCACAAAGTACAGAGGTGATCTCCCTGAGCTATGCGGCAGCTTCCCACTAGCTATCTAATTTACATTTGGTAGTGTATATATGTCCCTGCCACTCTCTCACTTCGTCACAGCTTACCCTTCCCCCTCCCCATGTCCTCAAGTCCATGCTCTAGTAGGTCTGTGTTTTATTCCCGTCCTACCACTAATCTCTTCATGACATTTTTTTTTCTTAGATTCCATATATATGTGTTAGCATACGGTATTTGTTTTTCTCCTTCTGACTTACTTCACTCTGTATGACAGACTCCAGGTCTATCCACCTCATTACAAATAACTCAGTTTCATTTCTTTTTATGGCTGAGTAATATTCCATTGTATATATGTGCCACATCTTCTTTATCCATTCATCTGTTGATGGACACTTAGGTTGCTTCCATGCCGTGACTGTCTTTAAATAAAAACCACCATAGTGGCTGTATCAATTTACATTCCCACCAACAGTGTATGAGGGTTCCCTTCTCTCCACACCCTCTCCAGCATTTATTGTTTGTAGATTTTTTGATGATGGCCGTTCTGACCGGTGTGAGACACTTAGGTTGCTTCTAAAAACCATTAACATTTATCTAATATGCTGTAATACATAAGTTTTCCAGCAAATGATTCCTTTCAATAACTTACATCCTAATTTAACTAATTCAGATAATTTATTCAACTTTAATATGTACTTGTTGGGGGGGGCTGGTTAATAAATGATGAAAGTATTTTAAAATATGCTTTTGAGGAAACAAATTTTTTTAAACAATATAAAAATGTGTTTAAATTGATGAAAGAGTAAAGTGGGTGTGTAAAACTTGTAATGAAATTCTCTAAAGATCATTTTTAAAAATTTTGCACTTTAAAAATTCAGATCATGTAGCTGAAGGTGATAATGTTGCTAATGAGTAGTGTTCTGAGTTCTACTTTTGAAGCCAAAGCAAAAATTATTATTAAACATTTTTACCTTTAATTAAATTAATTTATATAGCCTTTTAAAGTGGACTAGTTGGCGGTCTTCTGAGTGCACATGAATGAGCAAAATGAAGGTTCAGCAAAGATCAGCATAGCATGTTCATGACTCAGTCCCTCAGCTGACTTATCATATAGCTGAACATAGCTGGTCAACACGTTGTTTTGAGCATCTTTTTTTCTTTTTAGCTGTAAATTGTTTAATTTCTACCTCTAATGGACCACTGAAATACTCAGAGGAAGCAGAAAGTAGACTGAATTTCAATTACAAATGAGGAGCATCAAAATAAACCCTCAAATTCACCTCAAGATTCTCTTCACCAGATCTCTATGTTGTGTTCATTTTATCAGACTACTCATATTACTTATTTAGTAGCTGTTACTTAAAAAACAAAGTTAGAGAGAGAAAACACTGGAATAGTAATAATATTAAATTTAGTTTTACATACATTGGAGTAAGCACCAAAAACACTCATAATATGCTATTCGTGGAAATAGTCTAGCAAATGCAGACTAAAAAACCACCATTATTTCATTTTCAAAGTAAAATGTTAAGAATTCCAAATATCATCTCACAAGCAGTTATTTAATGCCATAATACATTACTAAATTTTAATCTATTAATACTTCCTTATATGTATTTCAAACATCATATGATGTTACATATGAATACTAAAGACTGTACTTAAAATAAAACTTATAAAACAATCAATGCAAATTAACTTCTTTATCTTACACCAATGCAAGAAGGATACTTAAAACTCTGCCTAGAGAATATGTATTACTATTAAAGGGAATTAAGAATCAGGAAAGGTTAGGAAACGTTGCTATAACATTGCTGAGGTTTTTGATCATTTTAAACCCAGAAAAGTTTCAATTAATGATGGAGGAAGTAAGTCACTGATTTTTATACTGCCAAGTGAAATGCAGCAAGCTAGAATAACTGGTTAGTTTTATTAAGGTATCTTATTAAGATGGCTTATTAAGCTACTCACTATTGTTTTCATAGGGCTTTAGGCTGATACTAAACTTTAAAATGTAGGATTCTTTTCTTCCTAACTTTCATAAAAGTCATATATAATTAGCACTGAATGAAATTTTCTAATGTCAACATTTCAAATTTTGATTAACAGGGAATACAAATCAACCTTATTCAAGTTTAATTCAAAAGACTGGCAACACCCTTTGGGAGACTAGTAGAGATAATATATCAAGGAACCTTCAAACTTTAGACTAAGCCAGGGGCCTACAAAGTAAAAGTAATATTCAACTTATTAAGCTGGAATCATCACAGTAATTTTCTCTATCTGATTTATCTTTGATTGATAAATACCATATATTCTCAAATTGAAATCAACACTTAGGGTCTAGAATACAATCATGACCCTACTGTAGATAGATACAATAACCCAGCTACTCAGATGATTGAAATAAAGACAAAGCAACAATTGACAAAACTGGTGCAGGTAATGACCGTAAAGTAAGAAACAGAAATTCAGACAGTGGTAGATTTTCTGGACAGTATATAATTAAAAACCTGGTCAATTTCCATAGGGTGGGAAGAACCACAGCTGTTCAGATCCATTACATGACTAACATTTCTGAACATGAAACACCATTCAGTATAAATCATACACACTAGGGTAACTCAGTAAGTTGTTCTTACTTTTGAATGAGGGTAAACTAGAAGTGCCCTCTTAGAGTGTCTTTTTCATATTCTATAGAGTATTCAGCACTACATCTAGGGTAGGTGAATGGGGTACTCAATTCAGATGAACAATTTAAAGAGGTGTAAAAAATCTCATTATCAGGATAAATATTTAAATGCAATATTCAAAAAAAATCAAAATTAACACAAAAACTCCATGATAAACAAAATATCAAAATTTAAATAAAGGATCAGTACCCTAGTCTAATATTGATAAAATCTCTAAGGCAAAACTTCTTTACATTATAGTGAGTTTCTTTAAAAGATGAATTTTGATAAAAGGTTGAATGATTTAGGTCTATCTTCTATCATTTACATAAGCACAGAATATTTGAGTAAGAAAAATTTCTAAAGTAAATTTTAATAATAAATCCCTAAATATTGTTTGAAGGCACCTGACATCTTAAATCCCCATGTCTAAGCCCTCTCTGATTTTTAAGCTCTGAACTCTCTGGTATATGCTAAGCAAGTTTCCCCAAACTAGACTGACTGACTTTAGTGCCAAAGTAGCTTCTTTTAACTCATTACATGGCTGATGAATGGTCTTTGCTTGAATTAATTACAGTGGGGGTTACAAGGTGGTGATTTTCTAATTCTATTATTCTATCTGTACTTGTTAACTGCTGTTCTCCTTTACAAAAGAGATTCTTCCTTTCCATCTTCCATCTCTTTTTTTTTTAAGTATCTTTATAAACCTTAGATGTAACAATTAAGGATTCTATGGTCAAATACAGTTCTTCTTTTGAAGCATACATTATCCCAAATTTGGTCTATGTGAACTTTGTCAAGCTGCTCCTTTGCCCTTTCTACATGACTCTATTAGTCTCTGAGTACTTTCTTGCTTTCTGGCACAAAATAATAATCCAGACTCACTGTAGTTTCCATGCTCCAAACCTAGGAGCTTTGGTACCCTTTAATAGGAAATGTATTCAGAAACTAAAATCTGGGTGGTAGGTGTATCCCTTCCTTCTAAGGCCTTTTCAATGAATACAGCTAAGGAAAAATATACATTTTTAAAAGCATGAATTCATATTGATAGCTTCAATTCAAACTGAGTATTACAGTTGATTTTTTCTAATGTCATCTATTTTACAGTGAAAATCTTGGCTCCTAATAATATTTATTTACATATTTCCTCAATCCAACAATATATAGAAAATAGTTTCAAAATTTTAATAATCAGTAGTACAACTATGAATACACTGACTGAGCAAAGTTTATGATTACTTTGCATTTCTTTTTGCCCTTAGAATATATGCCACTAATGATGTATATTCAGTCTGATAGTCAAAAGATATTTGAGTTAATTATTTTCTCTCTATAAGAATCTAACCGGGCTTCCCTGGTGGCGCAGTGGTTGGGAGTCCGCCTGCCGATGCAGGAGAAACGGGTTCGTGCCCCGGTCCGGGAAGATCCCACATGCCGCGGAGCGGCTGGGCCCGTGAGCCATGGCCGCTGAGCCTGCGCGTCCCGAGCCGGT
>NC_041224.1:120604088-120621597 GCF_002837175.3 Physeter macrocephalus | reverse complement strand
GCCGGTGCTCCGCAACGGGAGAGGCCACAACAGTGAGAGGCCCGCGTATCACACACACACAAAAAAAGTAATACTGTAATTCTTACACTGTTTCATATTCAGGAGGTATATATTCAGGAGGGATTCCTAAAAGTGATTTTCTTTAGTCAAAGGATAAATGTAATTTTGTTAGATACCATCAAATTCTCCTCCATAGGGATTTTTACCATTTTGCATTCTCACTAGTAATGTGTGAGAACGCACAGAATCCTCTTTACTTCCAGTTTCCGAGATCTATGTGGAGAATCACTTTTTCCAAAGTCACATGACATTTACATTATGTCTCTGAGGCTAAAATATTATTTTTCTAACTTACTATTTCTGGTTCCAAAGAGGTAATAACTTTTTATCTAAAATGTATATTACAAGTAGAAGATATTCTTCAGTCAATAGCTTGCATTTATAGAATGTATTATATTTTTCAAAGCACTTTTATGCACTTGCATCTTGTTTGATCTGCACAGACATGCTTTGAAGTAGACAGGGCAAGTCTATCAGCTCCATCTTCTAGATGAGGAAACTGAGAAGAAACACAATTTAATAACTTGTACACACCCAGTTAATGACAGGCAAGGGTCTGTTAGTTTACTGGTATTTCTATTAGATACTAAGTTGTCTCCTTTTTAACTATCAACTCTAGTATTTTATTATATGTTTGTGTCACTTATTAAAGTATTAGGAATACAGACTTATTCATTATACTTACTTCACATATAGTAGAAATATGAAAGCTATCAATAAGTCATGTTCATATTTTAAGCTTATTTTGGAAAATAAAGCTTAATTTATTTGGGTTTAGCTCAAGAATTTTATAAACTATAAAGTGCTATCCAAGTCTAATAATAAAATTTATTCTGGAAAAATACCCCATATTTTAATTTAAAGTAAGATTCAGTTATGTAAGCATAAGTAACAAGTTGAATATAATGAATTACTTTTTAATATATATACAATTAGTATGAATTTATAAAATCTTAGAAAATCAAATGCAAAGTACCAAAAATGTAATTTCAAGACTGCATTGAAGCTCAAAGGCTTCCTTTGTACTAAACAATGTGTCTTTGCATTTTCTAAAAAAGGCAAGAAAAGAATTCTATTCCAATTATAAAATTTTTGGCCTAAATTTTTAATTAGATTGATTCATCTTTGAGAATGGCAACATATATTTGTCCTATCAAGTGAGCTTCACGAAAACATTAACAGATGTTATAAATTAAGAGTCCTCAAACAAAAGCTGTGAAATCAATGAGTGTAAATATAAACTCTGATTTTGGTCTCTTTTTCATAATGTAAACTGTTTTCCATAAAACACAATCTGTACGTTTGTCATTTATTTTTGAAGTTGAAAAATAACAAAAAGACTTTAGACCCACATATAAAAGGTACTCTTTTTATCCTTTTCTGAGACACTGACCTGTATACTCATTTAAAAATGAACACCACATCTTTACGTTATTAAATCTTTGTTTTGATCTCTTAGTATTCACCAAAGTGCCATTTTATAAAACCTCACACTGAATAGACAAGGCTGGAGGTGACCATCTGCAGCTTTAGAGTCTGCGTTTGAATTGATGAAAAGAGCTTTGTGTTTTCATTGCCAAGTTTGATTCTTTCAGTCATTAGGCATTCCCCTCAGATCGCATCAATGAAGCCGTACTCTCTTACACCCATGTGTTAAATTCTCTTCTCCTCATGGTTTCCTTTGCCAGCTCTACTCAAGAATGACTATTGGGCCTTAGCCACATTCTTCTCACAGCTGTGTTAAAAAGAGCATCAGAAAGTCTTCTTAAAACCCATATGTGTATCTGGTCAGTTCTCTGTCTTAGGGTCACCTCACATTGTGGTGTGATTATACAGAGATTCATTCTTGTTCTTGAACTGTGCTACTCCCATCATTCTGGGAAAGATTAGGCCCTATAGTCAGTACTAGAGAACTTCTTGGAAGACTGATGTGAAATACACATAGTTCAGAAGGCAGATTATTTTAAATTAAGGAAGAAGATGTTTCAAGATTTTAAATATGTTTATATGTTATTTTTACCATTATGTAGCTTGTCAAATGGTAACATAAAGAGAAAGAACATATACTTTCATTATGCTTTTAGGATACTGTGTATGTGAAGGAAAAAGTCAAATGATGATGATGTTCCAAGAACTATTAGTTTGTATGCTATAAATGCCAGAGCAATTTAAAAAATTAAAATTACTTAAGTTTAGAAAGTTCCAAAATACTGCTTACTATTTTTAGTTTTCACTTTTAGTTAGTCTTTCTATCTGTAGTAGCAAAACTATTCTTTTCTTTATACTTAGGTTAAGAACTGAAGGAAAAAAACTGTTTCTGTTGCGTTGTTCAGGAATATATAACAATATAAGAAAGAAAGAAGATGGATTTAAGATATATATGAATGGATTTAATCATTCATATTGCTATAGAATGATTTTTTTCTCTTTAAATGTAAATGATCAAGAATGAAGTTTATGTGTGGACATTGTTTATGATTTCACTATCAGACAGAGTTACCCTGAAATAAACAAGATTCTTTCATTCTATATTTAGAGGGCCAAATGTACATTTGGGAAAAATCCCTTAGTGGGGGGATACAGTCAAACATGGAATAATGGGGAGAAATAATCAAACATGGAGTCTTAGAATCCAAGTAAAATTTATATTTCTACTTGCTCTTGGGTTCAATTTAGATTTTTCAATTCTATTTTGGGAATAAAACCTATACCTAGTAAGGAAGTGTACATCAGATTTTAGATGAGAATACTGACAATTCATTAAAAAAACCCTGATTTATATAAATATGCAGATATTTTCTATATCAACAGATAAATATATTATATCCATTCATCTGTGTGTTTAAGAATAGAGAAAGCAAAAGAGGACGTTCCCAGTGAGTTATCAATGAGGTTGAGCAACATCCAGGCAGGAATGATGAAAACTTCTAAAAATCTAATTTCTACAATAGTTTCCTTTTTTCCTTTACTACAACAGCAGTATTCTAAAGTACACTAGTGGTTAGTGTGATTGTTACCTTTCCTAGGAAGTTCAAATCACTTTATATATCTCATTTTTATCAATTCTAAAACTATTCTCAGGTAAGATAGTTCTCTTATCTTCACAGAAGTACCCTGGAAGCAAGGTTTAAACAGTTAAGAAGGCTTTTAACTGGAGCTAAGAACAGAAGCAAGGAAAAGGGTACTGGTTAGAGCATATGACCACTCTAAGGAACTTACATTTCATACACATGTGTGAAAATCACATTAGAATGTCTCTGCGATATAAGAACTCCTGCTGTATTTTTTTCAGCCTGTCAAGTTTCAGTTAAAGTGTACTTGATCATCGTTAAGTGGGTCCTATAATTTCCCTAAAATAATAGGAATTCTTATCTTTGACTTTCAATTACTGTAACACTGGGATTAATGAAAAACAACAAAAATTCCTGCATTTTATTTAGTCTTAAACCAAAACTGTATGACTCTCTCTTTTATTTAACCCTTTTGTTCTTTTTCTCTCATTCCTCTCCATAGTGATCATCTGAAACATGTTTTATCTATCTTAGTAGGCTGGAATGTGTACTAGCCCAACTCTAGATCACCTATTGGAAGAAAGATTCTGAAATGAAGAAGCAAATCAAATGTAAGAAGCCATGTTGTAATTTAACTTTTTAGTCCCTACTTTCATGCTTTTTATGATTCACTCCATAAAGTTAACTACAAAAGGGAACTAATCAGGGACAGTGCAGATACTTAGGTTTAGAGAATCCCTTTTCTTCTTTAGCCTGGATCCTTCACTTTCCACTTCATTGGAATTTCTCAATTTTAATAATCCCACATTAATTCTTCCCTGGTAGAAAGAAATGAGCTAGACAATTAAAACTATGTTTCTTTTTCATGTCAAAGTGAGACATTCCTTGAAGATCAAGGTATAAGCCTCAATTCTTTAGTTTTTATAAAGAAATGAATATAATTATATCACCCATCAAACATGGTAGGTATCTCTGTATATAATAAAAGCAGCTCTAAGAAAACCTACTTTATGTACTCAATGGATAAGAAAGGTGATCCACTATACAAATATATAATGGAATTAAATTTTTTATAAAATACATACTTGTTTGATAGAGTACAAGACTTGTATTTCATAAGTTAAATATGTATTTAATTTAAAAACATGTGTTATGATTAAAAACCCAGAACATTAAATTCTTAAAAAACATATCATGTTCAAGAATAAAAATTAAGCATGCTAGATGCTTACGACAATTGTTTAGGAGGAATCTGAGTCCATCTTCCACATATAAATGACAATAAAGCTGTATCTAATTAGATCTAGATTTAGAAGGTGCCTTCCAAAGCTGACTGGGGTGTTCAACTGTACATAAACTAGCACAAATAAATGAACTTTGATTTATTATTTGCTGAGGTATGTATCATATTTCACAGAGCTTTTTGAATCTCAAACATAAAAAAGATTGAAGAAATTTCCAGAAAAATTTTAAATCCTCTCATTTACTAATAATACTAATAAATCCAAGTCAACTTTCAACACTATATTAAATATTGATTTAAACCTTGTGCTGAGAATTTATGAAATGCATTCCTTGATTCAATCAACAAGTATTTACAAAGTGTTCAGATACATCTAGTACTGCTTTGCAACTTGTATTACAACCAAGAATTCAGAGGAAAAATATCAAGATAAAGTTGGCAAGAAGCAGAACAATTTTAATGAAAACATAATGTAATTATATAAAAAATTCACTGATGCTTTTCATATTAAACTATGTAAGACTATTTTAGCACAATTATTTTACTAATTATTAACCATTATGGTTAATATCAGATTCTGGAAATAGCAACAAAACTACAAAGTTTAGTAAAGTCTTTTGATGAAAAATGTAGGCTTATAAAAAAAAAAAAAAAGAATAGCAGGCTTTTTTTTTTTTTTTTAAGTCAAGAAACTGTGGAAATGCTCTGTTCCCCTTCCCAGCACCCAGAGTCGTCTACCCTGTTTTATAATTCAACCTGCAAACAGATTAAGCAGCTGAGTTTGTGGAAAGTATGTTTGCTCTACACTAAGGACCCTTGTGTGACACTATGGCGACTCCCCTGATACCTCGAAGAGAACTACAGACAGTTTTCACTCATCAGCAGGGAAACCAGGCTGAGAATTCACGATTTCTTTGTAACCTCAACTTCTTCATAGAAATCAGTATTTGGCCAACAGGCAGGAAAGACTTTTTATTAGCTTTACATGTTCTTTTCTTTTCTTTTCTTTCTGTCAATACCACTCAAAAGACACAGGATGCCCTATATTTCAAAAGGAAGTGTTTTATGCTGATCTTTGAAATTTTAATTATGCAATTAAAAATTAGAATGCATGCAAATGTTAAGTAACTGATTTTTTTAAAGCGTAGAAAGAAAATTCTAAATAGTTGATGAATTTTTTTCTTGAAAATTTGTTAAAAGTTTACAATTTTTTCTTACATCTTTTAGTCCAATCTATTTATTAAATAGTTATATTTTATGAGGAAACTTGAACAGTATCAGTGTAAATTTGGCCCACAGTTAAGATGATATGTGATAAAAGTTATTTCATTATAAAACCTAGATCTTTGAGAGGTCTTCTAACCATATACGTCTGGTTGTAAATACTTTTATTTTAAGTAACTATGAGCAGCTTAAACATGTTAAATTTAGTAAAATACATTTAAAAATTCCTTTGGGAAACTTGCTCTAGGCCAGAAGAAGCAAATCTGTAGATGGAAAAGTACAGCACAAAGAATCAGATTTCATAACCTCTTACGATAAAAAACATCATTTAGCGGATTGGTGTATCAGTTTTCTCTTTAATAAATGAGAATTATGGATGGTCTGGGCAAAACTATTAAAAGAAGTTTTTCTCACAAAGTTCTCGTGCTCTTAACCTGCTCTTTAGCCTCCACATAACTCTGAAACCAAGTGCATCCAGGATCGGCAAAAGAGTCATCTAAAAAGCTAAATCACTATGTGCTCTTCTTCCACAAACATACACGTTTTTAAAAGAGATGTACATAAGGAGAGTAATGCTTAACGTGAAGGAATGGATTTCCATTGGTGAAATTTTAGGCTTTATGATATCTGGGCCAAGAAGCTATTTTGGGGCGGTGAGGTCTGGCATTTACCACATTTTACTTTATAAGTGACTATCTCCTATAAACATTGGCTTGTTTATGGATGGTAATTCTGTACAACTTTCCTTTCCAAGTATACTCTTATAGGTTAAAAAATTCAAGAAAAATGTTAGACTCTCAAAGAAATAAAATATAAATTTAAAATTCTACAATTATTAGAAATAGTATATGATCTCTCTGTCCTATTACTGAAGATTTCAGGTCTTTTAAATGTAATTAAACTTGATGGAAGTTGGTGGTTAGAACAGGGTTGAAAGCTGATCACTAGCAAGTAAGAGATCCCAACTCTGAGGAGAGTGGAAGGAGTGGTGATGCCAGTGACCATACTCTTCTATGAAACTTGTGAGCTCTAGGTACTTGGCTGGGATAAAAAACTTTATCTAGGGCCTAAAGAACATCAGAGCACACCTGAAGTTTTCCTGTGTATTCCTGACCTGATCTGCTTTTATTTTATTCTGTCATTCTATTAAACTATTAAATTGTTCTAGTTCATATGTTCATAAGCATTTATGGAGCACCCACTTTACAGCAGGCATCTGTGCAAGTATTTGGAGGCAATGGAGATACAAAGAGGAATAGAACACTGTCTATGGCTTGGAAAAGCTTGATGATGAGTAATTTTACAGGGATTAGAGTAGATATACAAAGCAATTATAACATCTAGATGATTGAGACCTCTAATAAAGGTATGGACTAAGTATTACGAAAGAATTAAAGAATGAAAAAAATAAAGAAGCATCATAGGGGTAACATTTAGACTGGAATTTAAGGAATAACAAAAATCTGGCCAGGTACTAAAAGGGAGGAATATGTTCTAAGAAGAAGAAATAGCATGTGCAGAGATATTGTGGTAGGGGGCATGTGAGGAGATGCCACTAGAACAATGAATGGCAGAAGGCCAGTGGTAGCCCTCCTATATCATGCTAAGTTGTTTATACTTTAACTTGTAGGGGTTGAAGGGCTCCTGAAAGATTTCAAATGGGGAAATAATATAACCTGATTTCTGTTTTAGAAAAATTAACTCTGGTGGTGGTGAGGAAGATAAACTTGAGAGAGCTAGAGGCAGGTAAACTAAATTTATGATTATTTCAATAGTCTAGAGGAATGATTATTTCAATAGTCATGAGGAATGATTAAGACCTGAATTAATGCAATTAACAAGGGAAGAGGTGGAGGGAATCAGGAGATACTTAGGCAGCAAACAACAGGGACTGATGGCAAAGTGAACGTGAATGGTAAGAAACAGTGAGGGAACAAGGACAGTTCTGAAACTGCTGAGGACTAGGAAAGTCACATCAACTCTCCCTGTGAAGCCAATATAACTGTCCAAATTTTTTAACTGAAAAACTTTTGCTTCCAGGAGTTAAGCAATTTGCCCTAAATCTCACAGGTAATAGGTAGGAAAGCAGGGACTCAAACACAGGTCTGTCTGACTTGACCGCAAAGCTTGTCTCTATCTTTTATGCTGCACTGAATCTCATAGGATGCATATGTTTCTCATGTATGAGTGAAATGACAAGAGAAGGAGGGACTATGCAACACGCATTGTTCTAAAAGCATCACACGTATTATCTCATCTAATTCTTACAACATTATGAAGTAGGTGTATTACTGTCCACATACTATTGCCCACATCAATGCAGTGTTTTAAAATGTCCTAGTTCCCATACCTATGCATTCTGAATCCAGAGCCTGAGCTTTTAAATTACCATGTTGAAGATATATGAGCATCTTTACTTATTTTACCATGCTCATATATAAATTTTATGATAAAGTATAATTAGGAATGGGCCATTGAATTCAATAATTAGGAAATTACTGGTAATCTTAAGAAGAACAATTTAGTATAAGAGCTAGCCATAGTGTACTGAGTAGTAGAAGAACAAATGGGAATTGAAAAACTAGAGGTAGTGAATACAGATCAGTTATTTAAGGAATTTGGTTGTGAAGGGAAAAGGGGAAATGTGGACCTTTTTAATTTAAATTTTAATTATTGCCTGGAATACTGACATATTTTCAAAGGACCTTCAAAAATAATTGCTAATAAGAGTGATTTCAGATTATATGAAGAATACTAATACCTAACAGAATACTAATACCTGCTAATATCTAACAAAGTCTTATCAGCTGGCTTCCTGGAAGGTTATCATCTTATATCCAACAAAATAGGCTGATGCCCACATTAACTGTAATGAAGATACACTGTACACCTGAGGGCAATTAAAGATGAAACATAGTGGATTAAATATGAAACGGAAAGCCTGATAATATTTCATCTAGGTCTGATTGCTAGAAATCAGAATAAAAGATTTAACATTTAAATTAAAATTAACATTTAACTCTTGTAAATGACATAATTGTTGCACTTAAACTCTGTCCATGGATTGGTGCCATTTCCATTAAAAAGTCTTGATTTGTCTGTTGTTAAACGTGAAGAATAAGGACAATATAGTTAGTTTTCCAAAAGGTTAAACTTATTTAATTTAAAGCGTTATCTGAGAAATGTTATTTCTACTTCTTGGGGTACAAAGTTATTTCTTTTAAAAATAATAACAATAGCTGATGAGATCTAAAAAATAAAAGTTGACGACATTTCCAAATTTTTTTAGAAATCTAATTGCTCTCTGGGAAACACTGTTTTAGGGAATTTTAGTTATGTATAGAAATTAAAGGATTACAGGTAAAGAAAACTTTGAAATTTTTAAGTATTTGTATCCTTTAAGCAAATAGAGCTAAATCCAATCTTGACTGTCAAAAGTTACTGATTTGTAATTTACAATGAAATGAGATCTACCTAAATATCTATCTTGGGGTTCTTAGAATGTTAATATACTTTGTGAATAATCGGATACAGTTTCTGACTGAATATAAACTTAATCTTTAAACCTATAAAAATATAACACCATAAATCATAAGTTTCAAGGTACATATACTGTAAAGATTAATTCCTAATCTGTTTTAGAACAGTCTTGACTACATATTTACCTGATCTTGGGCTAGTAATCAAGATATAATTTCAGGGATGTTGAGGAAATGTTTGAGATGACTTATTTTCAAACAAAAAGTAGTGAGAACTAAGAAACCTTGAAGTTAGCACTACTTTTCCATACTGTAAAACTGAAAAAAAAATTGTTAAAGAAGAAGGTATGTCTTAGAAATTGAATTCAATTAGGTGTGTGAATGATGTAACGCTGTTAACAATACATAAAAAAGGGCTCAGTTAAAATGACAAGTTCTATTACATTAAAGCTGCTTTAGAAAATTCTGCTACAGTGTTCAAGTCCCATAAATTAACAAGTGACTTCCTTGTCTGATAAGTTATTTGTTAATATTTTGCTATCTATCATTAAGGACTGACTGACTATGCAGCTTTATTTAAATTTTAATAAAAATGCAAAGATTATTGAAAATAAATATAATCATGTACTGTGAAAAGCTGTATTGAATACTTCAGAAGAACAACACAAGAAAATTAATTTCACTGTACTGGATTCTATGTGCCTAGAGGTCTCAGATTGCAAGGTCATAGATGATTTCAGCTCAAGTAGGATTATTGTGAAGCTAAATGAGTACAGTTGGTAACTTGACTGTCTCTTCCCCTTGCTAATTACCTATTACCTACGAACTGATTTTAATCGTATGGCCTCCATGAACTCCTGAAGATCAATTATTCAATAAAAATGGTTTGCCCTAAATAGTAACCATGATTCCCAAGTAAATGACTTTTTGACCCCAAATATAGATATGACAGGCCGTCTAAAAAAGTTCATTTGGCTCAATCCACTTTTGTCTTAAACTATTCACAGCATAAATAATAAATAATATATTATTTAGTTGCCAAAAGAATGTGCTTTTGTTTTGTTTTGTTTCATGCTTTTGAAATAATGCAAGATCATTTTACTTACTTCTGAACTTTGTCATTGGCTGCTCGGGAGGCCTCTATGGTGTGCTGAAGCTCTAATTCCATGTTTGCTCGATCTGTCAGAGCTTGCTGCAGTTGGGTAGCTAGTTCGTCATTTTGTTGTTGAGTGATGGAAACAATGTTCTCTCTATTTTTTAAAGCTTCTTCATAGGTACTAAGGGTATGGTTAAACTGATCCTTCAGATTTTCTTCTTGGGATAAAGATTTGTGTAAACTGAGAAAATATAAAAATACATAATTTAAACATAAATATGTAGGCTGACTGACCAATAATCTATTTAACAAAAATCTCCAGTTAGAAATACTCATTTCTAAAAATCAATAAAGACAACTTAAATGGGTAAATAAAAATAATTTTTATATCACAATACTATACTTGATAATTATCCATTTCTCTGCTTCTAGGCTGAAAGCTACCCAGACAAATGATTATCTTTGCTACCAAAGCATACAAAAAGATGCTGCAGGATGTTAATTTAATTATATCAGTGTAAATATTACATTCAATTTTCTTTAAAAGGAATAGCAAAGAATTGGAGAATAAAGTATCTGTAGGTAAATAAAAGAATATAATAAGCTGACTGCAAAGAAGTGAGAAGTAAGATAATGGGCATCAGTTTAGGAGATCCAGGGTCTATTCGGCTGAACACATAATGAGAATGAATGAGATTTGTACAAATACTGATCAGCCTTATACACAGCATTTTCTACTTGTCACAATTGAGATATAAATGAAGTTAAAATCACAAGTCAACCTGCACAGAAATAATATGTATTCAGATATATTTTCTTTTTGTTAATGAATCTTATGCCAAATACATCCACTCATTAACTCATACAGAGAAACAGCATATAAATTAAGACTAAATTAATGCAGAAGAAAATGCAGACAAATAGAATCTTAAAATGCTAAAGGTCAGATCTTTGATATGTCATTACACCTACCACCTGAGGTTATTTTGAAATGGCACCAAGAACCTCACTCAATTAAATAAAGACATTTTGAAAATATAAATATTTAATAATGGGAAATTTAAAATCCACATAGGAGATGTTCTTTTTTTATTAAATAAGATCATTTCAGTATATGCATACAAAAGAAATGTCGATGGGAGACTTGAAGTAAAACACCCTAACTATATAATACAGATTGATAATGTTGAAAGAAAGTAATATAATTCTTAAAGCTGCAGAAAGCTAGCCAGGGAACTTTAACTCTGGCTGAATATTTAGTCTGGTACTTTAACTAAAACTTTTCAAACTAAAGTAATTATAAATTTCTTCTTTTTGCTTAAATAGCCTATAAGCCTCTCCAGGGTGCTTACTTTGGAGAAGGTGTCACACAGAAATAAGATGGACTTGAGACAGGGATAGTTAGCATACCAAAAGAAATCATGTCAGAATTCAATTTAGTCCCTAAGAAGAGAGATGCTGCTAAACTGTGGTCAAGTGATTACTATATATGAAATAAGAATGGTGTATAGTGCCAGATTTGCAGAGTGCAAAGAAAGTATCTTCCTTCATGGTTTTCACCTTGTTATGTATCTAACCCTTATTTCATTCTTCTTGGTTCTTTCTACCAATCCATATGCTTAAAGACCCCTGTCTCTTGCTCATTTTCCTAATTCTTTCTCCGTTCTCTCATACTTTCTGCATTCTTCCAACTTCCAATTTCTTTCAATCTACTCTCTTTGTTTACTTGAAACACCCAAGAAAGAAAAAAACTAAAAACAAACAAAACAAAAAAACCTTTAAAAAGTCTATGCTCTTTACCTTTAAATATCAATTTCATTTTTTTTTCTTTAATTTTTTGGCTGTGTCACACAGCATGTGGGAACTTAGTTCCCCGACCAGGGATCGAACCTGCGTCCCCCTGCATTGGAAGGCCGGAGTCTTAACCACTGGACTGCCAGGGAAGTCCCTAATTACATATTAAATTACATAATTTGCACAAATCCAAAGTATTCAGCTTGACAAAATGTAAAGAATAAAATACAGAACACATGCAGAACACTCCAGTCCTCCCAGTTGATCCTCTTTCCAAAGGTAATCACTGCTCCAACCTCTATCAAGATTAATATTGCCTGTTTTTGAACTTTCTGTCTGACAATACTTTGCTTAACATAAAGTTTCTGAGATTCATTCTGTTGTTGTATGTAGTTCATTGTTTTTTATTCTATGAAGTATTCCATTACATAAATACATAGCAACTTATTTAACCATTCCACTGTTGCTGCTATGAATAATTCCTGTATGTGTCTTTTAATGGACCTAAGTACCCATTTCTTTTTGGCTTGTTTTTGTTTTTTTCCCCCAGCTTTATTGAGATATAACCGACATAAGTACTCATTTCTGGAGCAGAATTCCTCCATAGGGTGCATATATGTTCAGATTTAGTAGATACTGCAAAGTTTCCCAAAGTGGTCATACCAATTTATACTCCCATCAGCAACGGAGTTCCAGTTGCTCTATATGCCCCCGTAGAGTGAGACTGAGAGTCCTCTTAACTTCAGCCATTTTAATGGGGGTGCAGTGACATTTCATTCTCTTAATGTTGTTTTTTGATGAATGTAAGTTCTTAACTTTAATGAAATCTAATTTATTATTATTCCATTAATGGCAGTGCTTTTTTGTGTCCAGTTAAAAAAATCATAGCCTGCCCTATTCTTTATATTTTAATCTTACATAGATGCTCCTCATTTATTATTTATTTATTTAAAAAGGGATTTTTATTTATTTATTTATTTTTGGCTGCGTTGGGTCTTCGTTGCTGCACGTGGGCTTTCTCTAGCTGCGGCGAGCAGGGGCTACTGTTCATTGCAGTGTGTGGGCTTCAGTAGTTGTGGCTCGTGGGCTCCAGAGCGCAGGCTCAGTGGTTGTGATGCACGGGCTTAGTTGCCCTGTGGCAGGTGGGATCTTCTGGACAAGGGCTTGAACCCGTGTCCCCTGCGTTGGCAGGCGGATTCTTAACCACTGTGCCACCAGGGAAGTCCTATGCTCTTCATTTAAAACTTGAAGTAGATCAGCATAGTTTGGGAATTCTGCATTTGCTTTTGATACCTAAAACACTATCTAGGGCTTCCCTGGTGGCGCAGTGGTTGAGAATCCGCCTGCCGATGCAGGGGACACGGGTTCGTGCCCCGGTCCGGGAAGATCCCACATGCCGCAGAGCGGCGGGGCCCGTGAGCCATGGCCACTGAGCCTGCGCGTCAGGAGCCTGTGCTCCGCAACGGGAGAGGCCACAACAGTGAGAGGCCCGCGTACCACAAAAAACAAAAAAACAAAAAAAACCACTATCTAGTACATTAAATATTAAGAATCAATGACTCAATTTTTAAAATCACACCATTATTAAAATCAATATTATCCCCATTTAATCCCCTAATCATTCATCATTTACTAGTTTTCTACCATTTAGTCTTTTCCTTTTTTTGGCAAATTTATACTACCTGATTTTAATTTTTCTCTCAGATGGACCTGTAACTGGGACCCTTTACTCTCAAGCTCAAAAAGCTACTACTCATTCAAAATACTTTGGAAACCTTTAAATCCCCATCAAGTCTTTCTCAAACTGAAGCAGTAGCTGGAGCGATCTCTTAAAAAGATAAATTAGATAATGTCACTCAAAATCCTGCAATAGCACCTCAGCAAACTCAGAATAAATCTCTGAAGATAACAAATTACATATTTTAACTCACTAAACCTCACAACAACTTAGGAAGGGAGTCCTATTAATATTACTTTTTTACTAATGAAGAAACTGAAACAAAGAGATAAGTAATTTAATTAATCTCATACCCCTACCCTAGCAGAGCCAGAACCTGGACACACATCATAGCCTCCTTCCTGGGCTGGAATCCTCCCCTACTTGCCATGGGCTACAAAGCCCTCTATCATCTGGCCTCTCTACCTACCACCTTTTAGCAGACATTCCATTTCTCAGGTACAGCAAGCTTTTCCTGCTTGAAGCATTTCTTTGAAATGCCTTTCCCTCCATGCTTCTATGTGACCAACTCCTACTCATTCACTAAGTCTCAGCATAAATATTAGTTTCTCAGATAAACCTTTTATGTCTCTTCAGTCTAAATTCTGATGTTCCCTCCTTGTTATTCTGTCTCATAGAACCTCTTTTCCTTAGAACTTACAATACTTTGTAGTTTTTTTCAGTTTCATCATGTGATTTACTTCCCAATTCCAACATATTAAATTACATAGGGCAATTTTATTTATGGGAAGAATGCATTCATAAATTTAATAAATCAAAATGTTTATAATTTAGGGAAATTTTCTTATAGGAATAAAAGTGAAGTAGAGAGGATATATTCCCAGCATGTATAAATCTATAGCCACTGAAGTACATTTTTGTTTTAGTGTTGCTTTTTCCCTCAGAAAGCTCTTCCCTAAATTGACAAGAGGGCCACATTGTTTAGCTTTCTTCAGAGTCATATCACATTTAACCTCTGTTCAAAGTTGATTGAGATGCATTTATTTTCAGATGCATTTTTTTGTATAGCAGTGGCATTACAATTTAATGGCACTTAAATGACATTGTATGGGAAAATATTTTAAGTTATAGTAAGAATAAATTATAAAACAACAGAAAAGCTGTTAAATCACTCTCAGAAATAGTGTGGCTCACACAATATTAACACAGGATGGTAACTATCCCTATTTATCATGAAGATAATGAAGTAATATAAAAAATTCAATTAACTCTTCCAGTTTTGAAATTATATAATTCTTAATGAATTAATTTTTCTAATTTAGTATAGAAAGTGAGACTTTAAAAGTATTTTTACTTAGTAATCTTTCATATAATCATAATTCGAATCCACATCAACTGTGACTATACATTATCTCTTAGGCTGCTCACCACATTGAGTCCAACAGCAGGTCAAGGTAGGAGATGCCATTCAATGGGTATTAGACCATTAAGTAGCATGTAATAGATTCCTTTCTGTAGTGGTTTCTGTCTTCATTTCAGTGTCTCCTGGTCTGTTCCCTCACTACTGTGATCCTGACTATTTTCCTGATCCCTAACTCTCTGTACTGTCTCAGCCAAAAATATCTCGGAATTTTCAGGTTTATGACCCACTTTTTCATTTTGCTTGTAGATATTTATGTTCCCCTCAACTTGTGTTTACCTGCTTGTTGAACTCTCTCTCAACTGTAACGTCACACATGGATTCATCTTATTCTTGCAAACTAGTACTTTTCCATCTATACCAAGTTTTGATGCTACTTTTCTTGGCTTCTTGTTTCCATGACCAACTATTTCTTAAGCCCTTTCATGAGATCACTTTATTCACCATCCCACAATATGCACTTACACTTCTGTTTATGCTTCATTTATTTACAGTAATTGCTCAAGCATTCATGTGATCTATATATACTGTTTATTTTAATTGAATAAATATTCTTGGATTAAAAATTTAGAGATGAGGTGTCACAGTATAGGCCAATAGTTCTTTTTTTAAAAAAAATTAATTAATTAATTTTTGCCTGTGTTGGGTTTTCGTTGCTATGTGTGGGCTTTCTTGAGTTGTGGTGAGCGAGGGCTACTCTTCGTTGCTGTGCACGGGCTTCTCATTGTGGTGGCTTCTCTTATTGAGGAGCGCGGGCTTCAGTAGCTGTGGCGTGAGGGCTCAGCAGTTGTGGCTCGCGGGCTCTAAAGTGCAGGATCGGTAGTTGTGGCGCACGAGATTAGTTGCTCCGAGGCATGTGGGATCTTCCCGGACCAGGGCTTGAACCCATGTCCCCTGCATTGGCAGGAGGATTCTTAACCACTGTGTCATCCGGGAAGTCTCAGGCCAATAGTTCTTAACTAGGAGTAATTTTGTCCTTCAGGGACATCTTGTAACATCTGGAGACATTTTTCACTGTTACAACTGGAGGGGGGGATGCTACTAGCATTTAGCGAATAGAGGCCAGAGATGTTGCTAAACATCCTACATTGCAGAGGACAGGCCCTCACAACAAAGAATTATCTAGTCTAATACGTCAAGAATGCTAAATCTGGTAAATGAAAAGATGTCAGATTTGGACTTTGAAGAAGTAGATTCAAATTTCAGTCTTGCTGTTCACTCTGTCTGACCTTGGGAAAAATACTTTATACCTTTAAGAATTAATTTCCTCAACTCTAAAACAATGAGAAAATTCTCACTGAGTTCACGTGAGAACAAAATAAGGTGATCTACCTATGTGAAAATATCTGGCACAATACCTGGCAAAAACCAAGCATTCATACATTGTATAATTTTTTAAGAAATAATTTATTTCTAATTATTTCTGTGTAAGATCTCATACAATATTTAGATATTTTATAAGTAGTTTGATGAAAAACAACTGCCTGTTGCTACAGGTTTTTCATGAATTGGGAGAACTAAACTAGTTTTCCTAACCTTTATCACTTACTGATAATATTATTAAATCATTCCGAAAAAAAAAAAAGAGGCAGGTTTGGCTTGTTTCACTGAATAAAAATAAATGAAGACAAAGTGAGTATGGAAAGCAGAAGTATGTGCTATGTTGTCCTTAGTATACATTTCCTGAAAGGACAGTGTCTGTTTTTACTTCCTGGTTTATTGCATGAATTAATTTGACCTGAGTTTCCACCTTACTGTGATTGCCTTTTCTCAGAAGAACTTCTTTTAACATTTCTTTCAAGGTAGGTGTCCTGGTGACAAATTGCTCAGTCTTTGTTTGTCTAAGAAAGTCTTTATTTCTCCTTTACTTTTGGAGGACAATTTCACTGGATATAGAATTCTAGGTTTATGTCCCAAGTTTTAGTCTGACATTCAAGGTGCTCCAGAATTCTGTTCTAGTTTTCTTTTCAGACTTTTTCTTAACTATTCTATCAAAATCTCTTATTCTAGCTAAATGGAAATATAAACTGTTCTTTAAAAATGCCCTCACACTTTTCACTCTGCGATTATTGCTCACACTGTTGCCTCCACTTGGAATGCTCTTTCCCTATCCCTGTAAGCGCCCGATCACTACACTTCAGATCCAGATGAACTGCCACAACCCTCATGAAGTCACACTCCCATGTCCTGCCCAAGGAGACACTACTTTCTCTAAGCTCCATACCCTTTCCATACCCCTTGTATTATATTCATCACTTTCTACTATCCTTTATAGCTACTTTATACTCGCTTTATCTTCCCTACTTTAGTCTAATGCTATTGAAGGAAGGGGCCATTTTTTACTCTTCTTTATTTCCTTCGAGGGCCTAGCACAGTGGCTTCTCTATAAGAGGCAGACAAAAAATATTTATTGTGGAGAAAAGGGAACCCTCTTGCACTGTTGGTGGGAATGTAAATTGATACAGCCACTATGGAGAACAGTATGGAGTTTCCTTAAAAAACTA
>NC_041224.1:120577566-120603661 GCF_002837175.3 Physeter macrocephalus | reverse complement strand
AGAGATATGGGAACATATGTATATGTATAACTGATTCACTTTGCTGTAAAGCAGAAACTAACATACCATTATAAAGCAATTATACTCTAATAAAGATGTTTAAAAAAAAGTATTTATTGAACATTGTTGCTTAAATGCTCCATTCGAATAAGTGGGCTCTAGTATTATAGAAGAGTCACATCAGTTTTATTTCCCTTCCTTTTCTCCTTATCTTTATGTGCAGCCTCATATTCTCCACTGCTTCCCTCATCTACACTCCATTCCATTCCATTTTTGAGGAATATTTAAAAATTAACATTTTTGTTTTGAGATCATTACAAATTCACATGCAGTTGTAAGAAATAATACAGAAAGATCCCTCATGTCCTTTACTACTTTCCCCCAAAAGTAACATTTTGTAAAATTATAGTATAATAGCACCACCAAGATATTGACATCGATACAGTCAAGATACAAAACAGTTATATCACCACGAAGATGCCTCATATTTCCCTACTTCCTTACCACTCCATCCCCTCCTTAAACCCTAAGAACCACTAATCTGTTTCCTATTTCTATAATGTCATTTCAAGAGTGTCATACAAATGGAAAGGTTTGGGGATTTTCTGTTGTCTCTCAGCATAGTTCTCTGGGGATTCATTCAGGTTATTGCATGTATCAATAATGGAATAAGAGTTTTTTTGAGGAAATGGTCTGTTACTTCTAAATTGCCATTTTTATGCATGTAGAGCTGTTCATAGTAATCTCTTATTGTTTTTATCTCTGCAAAGTCTATAGTGATATCCTATCATTCCTGATGTTCGTAATGTGTTTTATCTCTGCTCGTATGTGCTTCTTTCTGTTCTTATCTTTAATATTTTCTTCCTTCTGCTTGCTTTGCATTTATTTTTTTGTTCTCTTTCCAGATTCTTGAGGTAGGACCTTAGATTGTTGATTTGATACACTTCCAATTTTCCTAATGTATGTATTTAGTGCTAAAAATTACCCTCTCAGCACTGCCTTAGCCATGTCCCAGAAATTTTGCTATGCTGTACTTTTATTTTCATTCACTTCCATATATATTTTTAAATTTCCCTTGAGAATTCTTCTTTGACTCATGGATTATTTAGAAATGTGTTCTTTAGTTCCCAACTGTTTGGAGATTTGTTACATCTCCTTACCACATAAGGTAACAAAGGTTCCAGTGATTTAATGTGGATATCTTTTGGGGGGGCCATTTTTGGCCTATTACAATTAATAAAACCAATAAACCTATAGCCAGACTAACCAAGAAAAAAGAAAGAAGATAAAAATTACTAATATCAGAAATGAAAGAGAGGTCATCACTACTGATCCCAGGGACATTAACAGGATAATAAAGTAATGTTATTAACAACTCTATGTCCACAAATTTAATAACTTAGATAAAATGGACCAAATTCCTTGCAAGATACAAACTACCAAAACTCACGCAAGGAGAAATAGACAATCTGAATAAGCCTTTATCTATTAAATAAATTGAATCAATAGTCAATGCATTCCAAAAAAGAAAGCCCGAGGCCCAGAGGAGTTAATCAAACATTTAAGGAAGAAATGATACCAATTCTTTTTTTTTTGATACCAATTCTTTAAAATCTCTTCCAGAAAGTAGAAACAGAGGAAATATTTCCTAATTCAATCTATGAGTCCAGCATTACCCTAATACCAAAACCAGACGAAGACATTATTAGAAAAGAAAACCTACAGAATATTATCTCTCATGTATATAGACGCAAAAATCCTCAACAAATTATTAGCAAATCAAACCCAACAAAGTACGTAAAGAATTATGCACTCCTATCCAGCAGGATTTATTCTTGGTATAAAACATTAGAAAATCAATTAATGTAGTCCATTACAAAACAATCTAAAGAATACAAATCATTTGATCATACCAATAAATGCAGAAGAAGCACTGGCAAATCTAATATTCATTCATTATAAAAACTCTCAGCTAACTAGGAAGAGAGAAGAAATTTCTATACTTGATATAGAACATCTACGAAAAAAACCCTACAGCTAACATCATACTTAATGGTGAGAAATTAGATGCTTTCTCCCAAAAATCAGGGCCAAGACAAGGATATCTCCTCTCACCACTTCTGTTCAACACAGTACTGGATGTCCTAGCTAATGTAATAAGACAAGAAAATGAAATAAAACGTATACAGATTAAGAAGGAAAAAATAAAACTGTCTTCATGCACAGATAACATGATTGTCTACGTAGAAAATCTCAAAGACTCAACGAAAACAAAACAACAAAACTCCTGGAACTAATTAGTCACTATAACAAGGCTGCAGGATGTAAGGTTAATATAAAGTCAATTGCTTTCTTATGTTGCAGCAGTGAACAATTCCAATTTAAAATTAAAACATAATACCACTTATATTACCACTCCCCCAAATGAAATATTTAGATATAAATCTAACAAAACATGTATAGGATCTATATGAAGAAAACTCAGATGAAAGATATCAAAGGCCTAAATAAATGGAGAGATATTCCATGTGCATGAATAAAAAGACTCAATATTGTTAAGATGTCAATTCTTCCTAACTTGTTCTATAGATTCAATGCAATTCCAATCAAAAGCCCAGAAAATTATTTTGTACATATTGACAAACTGATTCTAAAGTTCATATGGAGAGGCAAAAGATCTAGGACAGCCAACTCAATATTGAGGGAGAACAAAGTCAGAAGACTGACACCATCCAACGTCAGGACTTAAAGCTACAGCAATCAAGACAGCATTACACTGGCAAAAGAACAGACAAACCGATCAGTGGAGGAGAATAGAGAGCCTTGAAATAGATCCATACAACAACAGTCAATTGATCTTGACAAAAAAGCATAGGCAATTCAATGGACAAGGAATAGCCTTTTCTTTAACAAATTGTGCTGGAACAAATGGACATCCATACAAGAAAAGAAAATAATCTAGACCGAGAACTTACACCTTTCACAAAAAGTAACTAAAAATGTGTTATAGGCCTAAGGAGTAAAATGAAAAACTATATAACATCTAGAAGATAACATAAGAGAAAACTGAGGTGATCTTGGGTTTAATAATGAGTTTTTAGATACAACACCAACACCATGGATTTTTCATAATCCATGAAAAAACAGATGTTAGACCTTATTAAAATTAAAAACTTATACGCTGCAAGACACACTGTTAAAGGAATGAAAAGACAATCCACAGACTGAAGAAAATCTTTGAAAAATACATATCTGATAAAGGACTAGTATGCAAAATATACAAAGAACTCTTAAAATGCAACAATAAGAAAATAAACTTCAATTAAAAAATAGACAAAAGAAGCAGATATATCACCAAAGAAGAAATACAGATGGCATATAAACATACAAAAAGAGGCTCAATATCATATGCTACCAGGGAATTGCAAATTAAACCATGAGATACCACTATACCCATTGGAATAGCTAAATCCAGAAAAGTAGTAACATGAAATTCTGGTGAGGATGTGGAGCAACAGGAACTCTAGTTTATTGGTAGTGGGAATGCAAAATAGTACAAGTACTTTGAAAGACAGTTTGGCAGTTTCTTACAAAGCTACACATAATCTTACCATATGATACACTGATCGTGCTCCTAAGTGTTTACCCAATAGTAATGAAAACCTATGTCTACGCAACAACTTGAACGTGAGTGTTTATAGCAGCTTTATTCATAATTTCCCCAAACTGGAAGCAACCAAGATATCTTTCAATAGGCAAATATATAAACAAACTGTGGTACATCCATACAATGGGATATCATTTACTGATAAAAAGTGAGCTATCAAGCCGTGAAAACACATGGAGGAAACTTAAATGCATATTAGTGAAAGAAGCCAGTCTGGAAGGCTATATACTGCATGATTCCAACTATATGACACTGTGGAAAGGGCGAAACTACAGACACAGTAAAAAGGTCAGTAGTTGCCAAAGGTTCAGGGGGAGGCAGAGGCGGATAAAAAGGCAAAAGCACATGTTTTTTTTTTAAGTGCTGTGACACTGTTCTGTATGAAACTGTAACAGTGAGTACATGATGTTCTGCATTTTTCAAAACCCATAGAATGGTACAACACAAGGAGTGAACCTTAATGTAAACTATGGACTTTAGGTAATGACAATGTATCAATATGGTTTCACTAACTGTAACAAATGTGCCACACCAACACAAGATATTATTAATGGGGAAACTACGTGTGGGAGGAGGTATATGAGAACTCTGTATTATCTCAATTTTACTGTAAATCTAAACTGTTCTAATAAATAAAGTCTATTAAATCCCACCCTCCCAAGACACACACACACACACACACACACACACACACACACAGTATTAATGAAGGTTGACTAACCATAAGTCCAGTAGGAATCAAAAGTGACATCAGATAGAAAAGAGGGCAAGCATAGCCAGCCATGGCATAATAGCCAAATCAGACCTAATCACACCTGAATTTAGCTATGTCTGTTATAAGTTATAAATTGAAGCATCTCCACAGGAGGGCTTATCAAGTAGGGTAAACCCTACTTGTGATCAGATGTCATATTTATGTAGACACTAGATAACAAACTGTTAGAAATAGTATAGAAGAAATCCCTGAACAATGTAGAAGCCTGGACTCAGTCATCTCTAGGTATAAGTGAGCTCACAATGCTGAGGCCTAGTTAAATGCCAGATATCATAATTTGTCATCCTAATTCTACTGAAATGGGTACTCCATCTAAGAACAGTCACACAAAGGAAGAGTGTCACCTGCATAGGGTCAGTTCTAGACAAAAAGATTTTTGAGGAGCTTGGCACACACTCTCATTAGCCAATTTCTTAGCAGATGGCTGAGAAGTTTGCTCAACTACTGAAAACTATGTCCCATACCATCTGTATGAATAAATGATTTTACTAAAAATGTAAAAACCTCAAATAACCAACTGTTCTTTTTTTTTAAATTTATTATTTATTTAGTTATTTTATTTTTGGCTGCATTAGGTCATTGTTGCTGCGCGTGGGCTCTCTCTAGTTGCAGCGAGCAGGGGCTACTCTTCATTGCGGTGCGCAGGCTTCTCTTGTTGCGGAGCACGGGCTCTAGGACCGTGGGCTCAGTAGTTGTGCCACACAGGCTTAGTTGCTCCGTGACACGTGGGATCTTCCTGGACCAGGGCTCAAACCCGTGTCCCCTGCATTGGCAGGTGGATTCTTAACCACTGCGCCGCCAGAGAAGCCCTAACCAACTGTTCTTACATAGGGTAAATATTTTTCAATTTTATTAGTGATCCTAAGTGACTCCCTTAGGAAAAGTAAATAAAGTCCTATTAGATATATAGTTTTATTTCACATTATATAAAGCTTAGGATAAGCACTGATGCTGATCTCAGCTATGAGGTTTAAATAAATTCATTTTATGAGACCATTACAAACACACAGTGCTTGATACACAGCTGTTGCTGTACAGTTTATTTGGTTAATTGAATTGTTGAATAGGGTTCAGTCGGTATGCATACTGGAAGCATGTGCTTTGTTTTACTTGGAATTGGGTGGCAGCATGGTGACACGTCAGGCCCTGCTTCCCTTCCTCATGTAAATGAATGACTACTGTGTTCTGGGCACTTTGCTAGAGCTAGAGCTAGAGTAGTGACTAAACACACATTTCAAATTATTTTAAGTGCTATAAAGGAAGAGATGTGACATTTGAGTTGAAATTTAAAGGTAAGAGTAGGTATTAACTAGAAGAGAGGTGAAGGAAGCATTTCAGGCACAGGTAAGAACATCTGCCAAGGCCTTATAATAAGAGAAAGGATGGCTGATGAGCTCAGTGAAGCCCAGTTACAACCAGCGTTCGTATCAGTGAACAAGTGGTTGGGTCTAGATCATAGAGGGCCTTTTTGGAACATGAGGACCAAACAGGAATTTGGTCTTTTTCTTAAGGCAAATGAGAAGCTGCTAAAGGATTTTAAAGAGAGGGGAACAAGATTTGCCTTTTAAAACAATTGCTCTACTCTGGCCAGGGGGTGTTTTGTGTCTCTTCATCACCTTATATGACAAACAGCCTCTAACCCCTAAGATGCACCTTGCTCCTTCTCTGAGTGGAATTTCAAGAGAGCATGGAACTATATACTGAGGCTTAAATCTAGGAAATAAAATTCTAGAACTCACCTTTTATTTATTTTCTTGGGTCAGATATTCCACTTATGAAGATTTTTTGTTTTGTTTTGTTTTCTGCCAGGGATTCTGACTAAGTTCAAAGGTATGCTAGCCTGGTCTAAAAGATTGATTTCTCTTGGACCTAGTTTGGGATCATCTCATTTAGAATCAAATTGTCTGTGCTTGTTGTCTTCACCTCAAATTCTATTCAAGGCTCTGCCATCTGCTCTGTTCACAACTGCTCCAAAAAAGATCTTGTTGCTCAGTATAAAAGACATTTTCAATCTTTATGTTATAGGACCTATCAGAAGCCAACTCTTTCTAGAAATGCCTTCTTTCCCTGCTTTCTATGAAAATACACTTCTGGTTTTCTGCTTCATCAAAAGTATTTCTTGATGCTTCTTAATCTCCTTTGGAGGCTTCTTTTCCTTCACCCATCCCTTAACTGTTGGTGTCTTCTCATTCTAGCCACTCTCCTTGATTTCAACCCAGTCCCATGGCTTCACTCAGTCATTTATTTCACTAATGACTCCTAACTTGGAAGTACTTCTCTCCAGATCAGATTTCTATCCTGAGCACCAGATCTACACAACTACCTAGTAGACATCTTCACTTGACCATCCTGCAAATATCTACAACTCAGTATGTCTAAAACTAAACTCAAGATCTCATTTTATATCCTTCTACTAATCAGCCCTTTCTTTCCCTCCCTTCTCACTGGGCATCACTTTCTACTCAGTGTTCACGCTCAAAACCTATGCATTATCTTTGACATCCATTTCTCACCTAAAAATCGAATCAATCCTTTTGATTGATCAATCTAATCAATCCCTTGCATCTTTCTAGTATTCTTTTCAGCTCCATTATCATTATCATAATTTAGAGTGCCTGCTACTATTTTCTTAAGTGGATTACCTCAATAGTCTTCACTTGATCTTTGCCTTGAGTGAGTTTTCTAAAGCACAAATATGAATGTATGACTACCTGGATTAAAACTCTTCAATGACTCCTCACTGCTCTGAGGATAAAGTCCAAATTCCTTAAGCATCCTTTACAAAGCTCTTCATTCCTCTTTATCGAGCTCATTTCTCTTTATTCACCTATTTACCTCTATACTCAAGCCAGGATGAACACATTTCATGTCCCCTAGAACACTGACCTTATCCTCTTTTACTTAACTAGCCCCTACTCATCCTTTAGATCTCAGCATGGATATGAGTTTCTCTAAGAAATCTGACCTGTTGTCCAGATTAGGTGATCCTCTCATGTGTTCCTATAGTACTCTGACCTTCCAACTGGATAGATGTTAAACGATTTTTTTTTTCACCATTTGATCTCTAGTGCCCAGAAAAGGATTTAATAAATATTTGTGGAATTGATTAATTAATTACTGGTTCCATAGGCTTGCTTCATGTGATTCTTAATTTTTTTAATGTTTTAATGGTTGACTAGAATCTCTGTGATTGGTGTGTGCCCTGCAGAATATAAACTATGGATATGTAGCACTGGTCTGTAGTTAACTGATGTGGCTTCCAGGTTGATTGCTTTGTGAACACTGAGAGTAATAAAAAGCCTAAGATTTAAAAAGAAAATGAAAGAAAGAAAAGTAAGCAAAAATAACTCCGATGAATTATTCTCTTCTGGAAGGAGATTTTACATTGACTCTCATTACTGTGGCACCATTGTGGATTTCAGCAGTTTTCCTGGAACACTAGAAACAAGTGCTACTGGACTCCCCCCTGGTGGATGAATGAACATATGCTTGTAGTGAAATAATCCTTGAAAGGAGTCATTCATTCAATAAATATTTACTGAGCAACTAGACATATATAGTACCAAGTATAAATTAAATGCTTGAGGATACAACAGTAACCAATGCAGATAAAAATGTCTGATCTTATAGAGGTTTTGCTCACTATCTTTAGTGCCTGGAAGAACTGCTTAATATTTGTAAATTGATAAATTAATGTTACTTAAGGCCTGCTTCTAATCTGAATCATTCTGTACTTCCTTACATCTTGATAGCCTTCCATTCTAGATATGGGATTGCATGGCAGATGCATAGAGAAGGAAGGAGAGCTGTAACACATTCCTCCTGGGGGTAACCTCTACATCTCTCCTATTTTCCTTTATACCTCTGATTTAAAAATCATTTTTAGGGACTTCCCTGATGGTCCAGTGGCTAAGACTCTGCGCTCTCAATGCAGGGGGCCTGGGTTCGATCCCTGGTCAGGGAACTAGATCCCACATGCTGCAACTGAAAGATCCTGTATGCTGCAACTAAAGATCTCCCATGGATCAACTAAAGATCTTGCAAACCACAAGAAGATCCTGCATGCAGCAATGAAGATCCAGCATGCCGCAACTAAGACCCGACACAGCCAAATAAATAAATAATTTTTAAAAAACCACATTTTTACCATAATTTAGTGTAATCAACAAACGCTAGCTTGTGAAATTTAAAGCAGGTCTCTTTATAGTGAATAGAGTTATAAGAAATTATCTTTTATCAGAATTTTATTGATGATTTTGGCTATGGTAATTGTAGAGAAATGTTATTCACACACACCAGAATGATGCCTTATTTTTTAGGAAATTACACAACTTATTTAAAAGGAAATCAATCTGTTAATTATTTTGTTATATTTTTTAGCAGTTGCTCTGTATAATATGTGAAAATTGAAGACATGAATAAAATCAGTCCAAACTTCTATCAGACTACTTAATCTACATGTTTTAGGGATTATGAAGATAAAAGTAAGATTATTGTTTCTTTGAGAGCTAAAGAACTCAGTAAAGCATTCATTCAGGTTTCTTCAGAAGGGAATACTTGGTTTATCAGCAGTCTGATAACACTAAAACATGCCTTATATCACATTTACAGGCATCAGAATTCTTTCAAAAAAATGTAGCTAATAATCAGGATGAATGTCATTTACTTTTGTTTTGGTCTCCAGGAAATATTGTTTACTTTGCTTTAAAATTTATGTGAGTCATTTTGGTTATATGCCTTTTTTAATTAGGTTGAAGGAAGCAATCACTGGGGAGAAAGCGGAAATCAATTCTGATCTGATATTGATAGCTACTGTGCTGTAAACTGTGTGTCCTTTCTAATTAAATGTAAACATGTTCAGTTCTAAAGTCCAGCAGCAATGACAACAGTCACTAGGAAAGATTGCCTAAGTACTTACTGCTCAACTGATCTGCCTGGCCTTTATTTCTTTCATAGCTGTGCTTGTGCAATCATTGCTGGGGTGAATGCTGGTTGTAACTGACTTTTTTTAGGTCATCTTCAGAGAAAATATTTGACAAGAATGTAGAGTGCTCTGTAATACCTAAAGTTATTTATTAACTATGTCCTTCTGATAGCTAATCAATGGCATTGCACAGAGTCAAATTTGTTACGCCAAACTGCCCCCCTGCCCAAAGCCGAGTCTTGGTAAATATTTAATGGCAGTAGAGGTGTTTTGCTAGTTATCAAACTGATATGTTAAACGACTCTTAAAAGCAACTTTATCTTGCCTTCCCTTCCATAAATGATTTGCTCAGCAATATAGTGTGTAGGTGTAAAAGCATCTGGCTTTCATTTTACTGAGTATCTTGCTCAGAAAAAGACCAAGTAAGAATAAACATGAAAAAATGCTCATTTTAATCAGTACTCTGTCACTTAAACGTAAGAGGGGAAAACAAACCACCAACAACTTCTCTCCTTGGTAAAATGCCAACTCAAAGCATAAAACAACCCAGCCCCTTTCACTGTACTAAACACTACACCAGACTTATTCAAAATCCATTGTACAGCCGCTGTCATCAGGAAATGTTATAAAGTTTCCGTTGCTACAGAGTTGCTACGTGCTCTGTAAAGATCAGAAGACGTCTGGATTTTTGCTTTTTTTCAACACAGTAAAGGTTGGGTTTTACATCTTTACCATTTTAATTACTGAATTTTAGGCCCTCTTGTTTCACTTACTCTAACTCCTGGCTGGGCAGGAAAAAATGGCAGTTTTATTTTTTAAATATGGAAGAAATCTCTTCAGACTTAAGTTTTATTAGAATACTTGATAACTGTTTAGAATCTTTCTAGAAATTAGGCCGATTTAAAATTTTTTTCACTTATTTAATTCTTATAGATTTTAAAGGAAGTTAACACATTTTTTATTCTGGCATGCCCATCAGTCTAAAAATTTAACACTAAATTGACTACTCAATACTGTCTTATGAAGTATGAATTTTAATAGCCTAAATCTAGAAGGTCACAAAATTATTCTCCTAAATATCAAATAAGAATGGGTGACTCAAAGCATTGTACTGAATCAATGGTCCTTTACGATGCATCCTACATCAAAAGGGTTTTCTTTATTGAAAATAAAGAAAAAAGTGTGAAAGTAAAAAGTTTAAGTTCTCAGAATGGAAAAATATTACAAATGTGCCAGATCTGAGGTGGAAACACTGGATTTCACAATCCTTGGATGATCTGTTTATTTACTTTGTGGTGGTCTGAAAGGAATGTTTATACATTTTTTTGCCTGACATGGCTAGTGCATAGAAGAGAAACAGCCGCCTACTATCAGTGACATATGAATTTTTAAGATATTACTGATGGGCCAATTGCTATGAAGGCAAGGTTTCTCAATTTTTCCTAAAATTCTTTCTAAGAGTTATTTAATAATATGGTGCTTTGAGAGAGCAAGGTACCATACTCCAACTTTAAAAGTAGTTTCATTTTGTACATTGCTGACCTCTGTATATTAAAGTTTGGAAAGATGGCATAGAATATGTATGTTTTTAAATAAGTATTTCTGGTTTATGTCTCTTGAAGACATGTCTATATTCATTTTGATATCTGAAATTTTATGTGACATAATGGTATTTCCTTACTTCTCAAAATTTGGCCAGGGACCCAGGTCAGACCAGAACTAGGGGCAGGCCAGCAGGTACATGTCTGGGGCCTCAATTTTAAATGGTCACAAAAACCTCACCGGAATAAATTTAAAATATGGGGGTCAATAACTCATGTTGTACAGGTAACCAATTACTCATGTAAATGAAAAAATGTAAATTGGGTTACTGCTGCTAAATAGATGGGTACCACAACTGGAAATTTAAAACAATTTTTTTTGCTGCCTCTGATACACAATTACATATTATAATGTATGACAAATCACATCAATTACACTTTACCAGCCAGCGAACTTCTGAAACCACATAATATGGGGTGTGATGCCATAGGTGATTTAGTTCTAATATGTTTCTTCAGAAACTGTCTGGTTTGGGAAGTTGCAAAAGACAAATAGAAGAAGCTATGGCAGTACATAGTAGGGGCACCTAGCCCAGATTGACTGAGGGGTAGGGAGGAGCTTCTTAGACGACATGATGTCTAATCTGAGTTTTGAAAAAGGAATAGGAGTTGCTCAATCAAACAAAGGTATATAAAGGATGTTGTAGCTAAAGAAGGTCATGTGTATCAGCATGGTGGTACGAGAAAAGCTTTGCTGAAAATATTTAACTCATTATAGACTTGCAAATATGTCCAGTCCTAAAGAGAAACCCTCAGATCTTTGTAAAGTAGGGGAGGGAGAGGAGATTATTTTAAGAGGGAAACAGAGTGTACTCTTACTTCCAAGTATTTTCTGAAACTAAGAGAGAGGATAACTGATGCTCTGATTGCTGTAAGGTCAATGTGTGGCAACTCTTTGGTCTGGTTGAGGACATGCTCATTTTTACTGTCATCACTCATTCATTCAACAAATATTTAAAGAACATCTACTACGTGCTAGACATAGTTCTAGGCATTATGGATAGAGTAATGAATGAAACAGACCAAGATCCCTACTCCTCTGAAATTTTTGAGAATGAAGTTTACTTGGCTTTATTTAGCCAAGACCCACCTGGCAGGTGAGGTCCCTTCCTGGAGACCTAACATACAGCCCTAGTCTGAGAAGCTCTCATCTCTTACCTGTTTTCCACTCTATCCTCTACATCAAGATTCCCAGATACCAATTCTTTGGTTTTTAAAACTAATATTTTATTTCAAATCTTGTATGTATTTTCATGGTGAGTCCTCTTTTTATATTATATGTATCTCTGGAATAGATTTTCTGTCAACAAAGTATATCTTGCTATAATATGTCCTTTTTAATAGTATAGGTATATTTGAATATTATGCGAACACCAAAAAGAATATTAGTTACAATTTTAAAGAACAATTCAACTGTAAAAACAATTCCTTGAAGGTAGCCTGTAAAGTGAGTTTTCATATATCCATGCTTATTTTCCCAAAGATTTGATATTCTTATAAGAAAAAACATTAGGATGAACTAAAATATTTTGATAATAAGAAAAGGTCTGAAATCATTAATACTAGATTTTGTAGTATTCAACATCCATCTATATTCTGGTAATCACTGCCCATAAGAGATTTACTTTGAGGACAGACAAATATAACTTCTAGGTCTCTTAGAAGTAAATCATCAAAACAAACAAACCAACCAATCCAACAAACTGACAGTTAAATGATATAGCAGGGAAATTTCTACTGTCCTTACAGTCCAATATTTAGCTAGCTTTGGATTGAAGTAGTGGATTAGGACAAGATGTACTGCTGCTGAGCTTATTGTAACAAAGAATGTTGGGCTCCTTTCAATAAGCAAGGTTGTATTTCCTTTATCTGAAAAATTCATAGCTGCAACATGCTTGTTTTTCATTTATTAAGTTCCTATTGTGGGTATGTATAGAACTTATCTGTAATACAAATATAAACATGGGCCCAACTATAATCTGTTCTTCACTTGGGGAATATGTATCTGACCTTGTTCACTACTCAAGAAAATATCTGCTAATTGAAAGGTAGATTCAACTAGGAAAAAATATAAAAAAGACTGATTTGGATGGGTAAAGGACTGAAAGCTGGACTTCAGTTTATTTATCTTATTCAGTTTGTTCCTGCTATGGGTATGGTAAATTCATAAATAAAGAGCTACCAATATTAATATAATATAGAAGAAACCTATATTTTCATCTACATGAGACAGGGCTTCTGCAATAATATTGTCAGCATATATTACTTTTTTTTGGTGACTTATTGAAACATATTACAAAACAGAATATAATAACAAATGATTATTTTAACGAGAAAATTACATATATATGGATTAAATCTGATTTGGTAAACATGAATTTACCAAATTTGAGCTATTAAAGGGATCACTCACAAACCAATGAAATAAATTTTAAAACTTAAAAACGTGTAGTTTTCAAGAATAAGACATTTCTAAAAGTGTACCTGTTTCAAAAATATCTGTCTATAATATACCAAATACACTACTAGCCCAAGTGTTACAAACTGAATAAGAGTACGTCTGCCCTTAAGAAATTAAGAGTGCAGTTGAGAAGACAGAAATTATACTACAAACAGAGCAGAAGCAGACCTAATTTGGCTGGTGAATGGGAGGTGAGGATGGTAGTAGATTATTTAGAAGAGAACAATTCCTAAAAAAAAAAAAAAAAAAAAAAGTAAGCAAAAGCCTACTGGTGAATCAACTATACTCCAATAAAAACTTAAAAAAAGGGCTTCCCTGGTGGCGCAGTGGTTGAGAGTCCGCCTGACGATGCAGGGGTCACGGGTTCGTGCCCCGGTCCGGGAAGATCCCACATGCCGCGGAGCGGCTGGGCCCGTGAGCCATGGCCGCTGAGCCTGCGCGTCCGGAGCCTGTGCTCCGCGACGGGAGAGGCCACAACAGTGAGAGGCCCGCGTACCGCAAAAAACAAACCAAAACAAAACAACTTAAAAAAGAACAAAGCACACTGGTGAGAAAAACAACAGCATGGGGGCAGCTGTAAGCAGTTTGTTGTGGATGGGGTCTCAACTAGATGGCAGGAAGAGGGCAAAGATGACACTGAAGAGGCAGTCATGGGGGAGATCATGAGGAACCCTGAAAACTATGACATTATCCTGTGGGAATGGAGGACTATTACTGAAAGGCTTTAAGGAGGGAAATGGCAGCCAGGAGTGGGGAATGGACCCGAAGATAGCAAAACTGGCTGCAGAGAAATTATGTAGGGGGCTATGCCAGTAGTTCCAGTGAGATATAATGAGGGTCTGAATAGGGTATTGGTAACCATGATAGAAGAGAGAAAACAGATTCAAGAAGTATTTAAGAAGGGAAACAGATGAATTTGTTGACTCAGGCATTTAGAAGGAAGAGCAGTTTTTTAAATAAAGTTGCTGCCTTCAGTTTCAGACATTCTGAGTTGGGGTGCCCATGAAGTATCATCTGGAAATGTCCAGCAGATAGTTTTCATACATAGACTGAAGCTAAAGAGAAAAGTCTGGGCTGTGTATCTGCATTTGGGAATCATTAGCATACAGGTGGGGGTTAAAATCAGAGGAATAAGTAGAGGCAGTCCAGGGAAAAGATTTCTAAAATAATTACTATCACAAACAATGAAAAAAATTGCTGATAGACAGTTATAATAAAAACCATAGACTTTTTTTCCCAGGAGAGACAGTGTCTTTTTTCTGATATTCTAAGTGAAATAATAATAAAAAATATTTATCAGCTACCTCCTATGTGCTCAGTATTGAGAGAAATAAGAGAAATGTAAGACTTATTCCCTAGTTCACACTGCCAATACTTTATTTCTCACATAGATTCATATATAGATGCTTCTTCCGCTAGCTTTCGTATCACAACAGAGTACTTTACATTTTCATTCTGTTATTATCTTGGGACACTTTTGTTATCCTTTGCCAGCAACAGGATCAAAAGCAGTGATTAAGAGGTGAAAAGAGCATGGGGTTTGTGGTCAAAGGCCCTGGGCTCTTCCATCTACAATCTGTATGCTTTTGGGCAGATTACTTAACTGAATTTTAGATTCCTCAATTTTAAGACAGACAATTTGCTTACTTCACACAGTTATTATGAGGATCAACTTAGATTATGATTATGAAAGAACTCTGCCAAAAGTAAAGCCCTATATAAGTATTAGCTAACACCATCACTACACCTCTGTGGTAGACTACCTAGACAGCATGGGAAGTGAGGAGTGGAATATCGACATCAAAGCTGGCAAAGAAAACTGGCCCTGTAGAAGGCCAAACCTGGGAAGCACCCTGAAGCCTATAATCCAGTAGGAGTGAGACCTGGAGCTACGAGCATTGTTCTGGTCAGAGAGCATGGAGTCATGAAGAGCCAGCAGACAAAACACAAGGTGCCTTGGATCAGCAGGTAGCTATACGGGGGCAACTGTATGACCTAGTGTGGAAATATCTTATGTTATTTATTCTAGGTCATAGCTAACTAGAAACATTTTCCAGATTCTGATAACTGGCTGTTGAAAAAACTCTCTTGATTATAACAGTGTTTGAAAGCATCTCTTTAAAAATAACAGAATTCTTCAAATCACACATACATGAAAAAAAAATCTGGGATTCTGGACTAAATGACAGACATTCAAACCTTGAATTTTGGGGAAAGGAAAAGAAAGTGATGATACTATTGAGTAACATCAGTATTCACCAGTGGAATAATTCTGACTAAAGACCCTAGACAATTTCAATAATTAAGAGGTAACACTGCATATGCAAAGAACACTGGATTTGGTTAAAATACTTTGGTTCTAAACTATCCTTGTCACTAACAAGCCATGATACTTTGGCTAATCCTGCTTAACTTTTCTAGGACTGATTCCAAATCTGTAGATAAAAATGAAAATGATGCCTATTGTTTTACTGAGTGCTTTCAACGTTTTAGGCACTCATTTGGGCATTTTACATACATTATACCTAATTTGTACAATAATGCTGAAAGGTAGTTATTATTTCCATTTAAAATGAGAAACTGGAGGCTAAAGAGGCTAATTTACCCAAGCTAGTAAATGGCTGAGTCAGGGTTCCAATCACAATATATATTCTTCCAAAAATTACATCATTTTTGTTTTTTAAAATATGATTTTCTCAGGACTCTTTCGGCCTTAATATTTTATAAGACCAATATTTAATCAAGTAAAACGAGTGCAAGTACACATTCTAAGTTCTTTTATGTAGGATATCAAAGATTGGTTATGGGATCCAAAGAAAACTACCGAGCCTCTCCTTGTTTCACTTTTTAAACCATTTTTATAAAGATAGTAATTCATGATATTAATTATCTCACAAGAGGTAGGAAATAAAAAGTGCTTATGACCTTGATGTGGAAGACACAAAGAATAATAATATATAATTGCCTATCATACATCTAAGAATCTTCTGAAATTTTTTTAAATAAAAAAAATCAGTTTTAATGCTCTATGTATGACCTAATAATAAAGATTATCAGATGGGAATTGAAGGAAATTTCTTCCATTGGTAAGCAAAATGTACATGCTAACATCTTTCATATTCCAATCCATTACTGCAGCTTTTTACTACCACTGCCTGGTTTTTGAAATGCAATTCCTTAGAAGGCCATTTCACCAAAAATACCTAAGGAATAAAAGCTTAAGGAAGAAAGAATGAACATCCTGCTACTTGACATTAATCCCATTAACTCAGAGATCCTAACAGACAGACATGGCATTACTCCTAACTGGAAGACATTGAAATTAAAGCACAGGGCTTTAAAATTAATGGGAGTTGCACAACTGAAACACTGTATGTCAACTTGATAATATGCCCCTAAATTATTGTTCATGGAGAGTGCCATTCCTCTGTTTAATCAAGAGTTAAAGCATGTGCAGTAATTCCCTATTTTCATAATATTCTTTCTGACAATAAAGATAACAAGTACGAGAGCAATTTTTAGCTGGCTAAACCTGATGTACTGGTTTTGTTAATAAAAAATTCATGACAATTAATGAAATGGATCTATTAGGACAGTCCCCCAAAGTAGTACAGCTGCCCCACCTACAAATGAACTTCTCATGACCTATATTATTCAGAAAGAACTGTAGTAACTTGCTCTAAAAATTGTTACATACAAAAGGTTCACACCAAATCAAAGCATTATTCAGAATCTGGCAAGATAATTCAAGAGAAGAATGTTTGATATGGCCACCTTTAATCAAGTTTTCATATTCTGTTCATATTCACGAGACTATTTCTCTAATTAATGCTTTTCTACTATATTAAATTATAATGAATGCAAATCTACATTTTAAACATCATTTTAAGATATTAATAACTAACACTTGGCTGAATTCCAGATTTCATACTTTGTTATTTCAACTGCACTGAAAAGACAGACTACTGAGTAGCCATATCTCTTTCTTTTCATCTCAAGTCCTTAGTGGTCAAGTGCTAGGCAAAGAGAACAGACAAAAGAACTTTAAGATTAAAATGATTTGTTTGATATGCTTTGACAAATAAAACTCAGTAGAACATTTATTTCATACAGTTTCCCCTTTAAAAATAATCCTTTGCCTGAACTAAGTCATGCTTTGTGTTTAAAATCTATTGGATGTTAACGTTTTTTCTAACATATATATATTTTTTTCTTTCATTAAAAAATTTATGACTATCAGGGAGATAATTAACTCCATTTCCATATACAAAAGTCAGAGTCTACACAACAAAGTTCATTGTACAAGAATGACAGACTTGTACAAAAAGGAAAGTGATGTGTTGTGTTGCCCATGATGAGGATATGGAAAATTTATGATATACAATGTTTTCTAAACCAAAGAATCCTTGCCATATTTAATTTATCTTTAATTTAGAAATTAAAATTATTTTAAAAAATCTCTACTTACACAATAGCTAATGAAGTCCACACCAGATACTAAGCCTTTTTTTTTTAACCTATGAAAAGACATATGATGAGAGCCACTGGATGAAGAAGAATAAAACAAGGTAAATAAACAGAAAACCTGATCCCTCAAAAAACAGTTTAGATGACAAAAATAGGAAAAAAATTAATATAGACAGGAGAGATATGAGAAGACAATATGTTGAGTATAAAAGATCAGGATGCTATGAAAAAGGAATAAAACATAAGAAGGCATTTTTAGAGAATAAAAATTTCATTGACTAAATTAAAAGCAACTAGAAGGATGTGACTGCACAATGTGAATGCATAATGCCAATGAACTGCACAGTTAAAAATGGTTAAAATGGTATACTTTGTTATATATATTTTACCACACTTAAAAAAAATGAATGTGTGAACTTTTATGCAATTTGCTAAATGGAAGAATATTTCCCAGAAAAACTCCTTTTAACCAATAGCTGTGGTGGAAATTTTGTATCTACAAACAACTTATTTTTATTCTTGGAAATGGAAAGCTACTTAAAAGCAACAATGAGGAAGTAGGCTGCATTATTTACACAAATAAATGTTTTCAACCCATTGACAAAAAAAAAAAACTTGAAAAAAAGTTGAGGAAATTTCTAAAACCATGTATCAGAAAAAAAAAAAGAAAAATATGAATCAGTCCAGAAAGTACAACATCTGGTAATTAGGAAACCAGAAAGAGACATAAGAAAGAAAGAAACAAGAAGAGGAGAGGAAACTCTCAATCTTAAGGAGCATTTCTCAGGGATGAAAGACAAGACTCTTCCAATTGAAAACATCTATAAGTACAGAGTACAATAAATGAAGGAAGATCCACTCTCAGACCCTCCCTATGAGATTTCATAACATCAAGGTGAAAAAAAATTAATATCTTTCAAGAAAAAATGTCTACAAACGAAGACTGATTTGATTCATTATGGAATCAGTTACTGGAAATAGAAAAAGAAAAGAGTAATATCTTGAAAGTTTTGAAGGGATGTAATTTTCAAATTTAACTTCTATATTCAGAGAACTTAACCATCTACCCTTTGTTTGGAAGTTACTTGAACAGGAAATAAAGCAAGAAAGCAGACATGGAATCCTAGAAACAGAGAAACCAACCCCTTAGAGAAGTGAGAATTCCTAGGATGACAGCTGTGAAGCAGCCTAGACAGCAACCAACAGGTCCAATTACAGCAGGAGGATGGAGGGCTCTGCTGAAAAAGGGAACTACGGAAAACAGAAAGTAAGAGTGACAAGATGGAAAAAAGCTGAAATAAAAGCACAAGATGCAAGAAAAAGAAAGGTAATTAGAAATTTCAGACAAGATGAAACAACTGTAAAGAGAAAGTCATGGCTCAAGTAAGAAAAAGACACAAAATATGGTATGATTTTAAGTACTTGATGGAGTTTAAAAAATCCTTTTGTCTCGATCCAAAGAACATTCTTCTTTGGCACAGGGACTGACAAATTCAACCCAAAGGAAAGGAACTATAATTCTTGAACACCACATGGCCAGCATAGTTAATAACATTGCTTTCTGTTTTTCAAATAGGAAAAAATTTTAAATCTTAACATCATCTGTATATAAAGTAATAAAGAATTTCATTACTAATTCCACTGAAAGAGAGGTGGAGAAAAGAAAATAAAGTTCAAATTCTTCACCTTCATTCAACTTGTTGAACACTTTTTTAGGACAACTGGGACAATAAGAGTTCCTTACAGATCTATTTCAATGTTTTCTAGAAGTCTACATTTTGTCAGTGATTATACTGATAAACATAATTATTTAAAATACAATCTGAGTGAATGTTTGCCTTATTTTAATATTTTAACAATTGTTTGTGGATTACCTCTGACAAAGATTTCTTCCATTTTTAAAATTGATAATATCAGTGACAGAACCCATTAACAGGGAGATTAAAAGAAAATGAAATAGAGCTATTGATTCTTAGAAATGACTTTGACATGGCAAAAACTTCAGCCTGTCTGATCAAGTACCAATATATGAAATGAGAAAAATACTCCTCAGGTGACAAAAAAAGAATGTGATCTCACTGCTATTCCCTTCTTTGCTGGCATAAACCAGATTTATTTTAAGGTAGTCTTTGAGAATGTCTGTGGAGTCATAAATGAGTTAGAAAATAAATATGTAAAAACAAATACCTTGAGAAATACCTAAAGGAACATGTCTGTCATGGAATTTGAACATAGTATATATTAATTAATAAATATTGACAAATGCAAAAACTACAAGTGATCTTCATATGCATGAAAGAGTCAGCAGCATACTGATTTTGGAATCTGAGATCTTTTGGTTCTTTTAGTATAGCTAACAGTGTAAAAGAAGACTTTCAGTTCTCTAAGATCCCTTTAAGAAGTTTTCCACCCCTTGCACTCCTGATTAACCCCACCCCACTGATTTTAAAAGGCAACAGCATAGCAAACAAAATTAATTTCCTTGTAAAGATCTTAAGACTATTTAATATGTAAGGAATAAAATGAACTAATAAGACTGAAAACTGCTAATGGTTTTTCTGGTTGTTATTATTTATTGGCAAATCAAACAATCTTTTAAGAAAAAATGTTTATTTTTAAACTCAGTCCTGGTGTGGTTATGATACATAACTTTCACTAATATATCTGATTATGTGTATCTCATATAATTTTTGAGTTGTTTCCTATGAAGCTGATATTAAAACTTATAACATCTAAAAAAAAAAAGAAAAAATGGTCAATATAGTTTAATCAAAAAGAATTCTGCTATGTATTAGAACTTATAATAATATCAACATCAATAATCTCAAACAAAAATAACTTCCTGCTAGCAACACTGTGGGCAGTTTATAAATAAACTACTTCAACACTAGAACTTAGACTAGCTTCAAACAAAGCAGCATATATAGGACACCTTGCTTCACATTCTTGCTTCAGAATATGAGCTGCCTTCTGCAATGATACTTCTGTCCTACATCAGCCCACACTGGTTATTGCTGCTCTTGCTATAGTACAGAGAGGCTGTCCCTTTTAAAAGGAAGATTTGCCAGTCTTGAAGAGTTATAAAGGACTATTAGAACCTAACTGGGGTTTTCTCTCTGGTGAGTGATTGAACTAGTATCCTGAAACACAGCTCTGAAGTATTTAATTTTCTGTGGCTCAGATTATTTTTTTGTTTTCTTTTTAATTTAAGAGCATACCCAGTTTGCAGCCAAGTGATGAGGGAGGTATTCTTTAATAAAGCCTACTCCTTTAAGGATTGTTTTATAAAATCAGCCATCAGGAGTCCTAAACTTTACCTGTGATCTTGCTCTTCCGTGTCAATGGTCAAGTCATCTTACCTCTCTGGTTCATCTATCAACATTAATCACTGACTATCTACCCATACATTGAAAAGATAGGTACCAATATCCTTTAACTTTTTTGAGCAAAATAATGTCACATTGTATTTATTTATTTTTTTTTAAAAGGGAGCTCGCTGGGATGAAATATTATGGTAATGAATATGTCATGTTGACTCTAGCTGCCAGTGGGAGTAAAATGCAAATCAGCGGCATCAACAAACAGTATTGAATTATCCACAGGCACATATCATTGTTCTGCTTCTTGTTACTCTATCTAAGTTGAACATGTTCTTATGCGTGCCACTTCTAATAAAATACAAATACAATGACACAAAGGAATATCTGTAAAACTATTAGCATTTCAGAGCTAGGTGAGTGTATCTGGAAGCTATGATTGTAAAGTTACCCAGATTGACTCAGTGAAATGAGGGAACTAGACTCTGTCTAATTAGGTTATATCTTATTGAAGCTAAAACATAAAGTTTGTGTAGCTTTCTAAAAGTGTGATAATCATCTCTCACTGAGAGTAGAGCTAGAAACCAAGAGAACTAGTCTAATCATTTATTTATTACACAAATAATTATTTAGCACCTACTATCAGACAGACAGTATATTAGATGCTGGAATAAAAATTCAAACAAGACAAAGTCCCCGTCAAGGTAATTTCTGTGAATGATGTGAGGGTTAATGTTAATTTTTTACATATAGTTATCCAGTTGCACTATCACTATTTGTTGAATAGACTTTCCTTTTCCTGTAAACTGTCTTGTATTCACCAATGAAAATAAATAGACCATATATGTGTGGGACTCTATTCTATTCCAATAATCTACATGGTACTTCTATCCTTTCACCAGTACCAGTGTCTTCATATCTGTGACTTTATAGAATATACCTTTCAATCAGGTAGTATAATTCCTCCAATGGTTTGTTACATAAAATTGCTTTGGCAATTCTAAATCAATTGCATTTTCATATATATTTTGGAATTAGCTTGTCAATACCTATAATAGTGGTATAATTTTTATTAGGATAGTGTTAAATCTGCAGATGAATTTGGAGAGAATGAATATCTTAGCAATACTGAAGACTTAGAAAAGTCTTCCCATTTATGAACACTGTGTATTTCTCCATTTATTGTACTTAGGTCTTCCATAATTACTTTCTGCACTCTGCAGTTTTCAGGGCATAGTGTTAGGTTCATCCTTAAATTTTTCATAATTTTGAGTGTGATCATAAAAGAAACTAAAAATTTAACTTCATTTTCTAATAGTCCATTGCTAATAGATAAAAATACAATTGATTCTTGTTTATACTGACCTGAATTCACTTATTCCAGTAGCTTTTTTGAAGATTCCTTAGGATTTTCTATGTATACAATCGTATTGTCTATGAATAAAGGCAGCTTTATTTCTTTTCAATTTCCAATGATTATGGGCTTCCCTGGTGGCACAGTGGTTAAGAATCCACCTGCCAATGCAGGGGACACGTGTTCAAGCCCTGGTCCAGGAAGATCCCACATGCCACAGAGCAACTAAGCCCATGAGCGGCAACTACTGAGCTTGTACTCTAGAGCCCGTGAGCCACAACTACTGAGCCTACGTGGTGCAACTACAGAAGCCTGCATGCCTAGAGCCTGTGCTCCGCAACAAGAGAAGCCACCACAACGAGAAGCCTGCACACCACAACGAAGAGTAGCCCCCGCTCACCACAGCTACAGAAAGCCCAGGCACAGCAATGAAGACACAATGCAGCCAAAAATAAATAAATAAATAAAAATTAAAAAGAAAAAGTTTCCAATGATTATGATGACTTCCTATGGGAAGTTATATTGAAGTGGTGAGTGAACTTCCCTGTCTTGTTCCTGATCTTACATAGAAAGCACTGAGTCTTCTATCATTAAATATGTTAGCTGTAAGTTTTCCCCTAGATGTTCTTTATCAGTCAGACTGAGCAACTGAATGGGTTTTGAATTTTATCACATGCTTTTCCTATATCCATTGAGATAATTGTTTTTTCTTTATGTCATTAACATGGTGAATTACATTGATTTTTAAATGTTAAACCAAACTTGCATTGCCACCTGGTCACAATGTAGTGTCCTTTTTATATACTGTTGGATTTGAGCTCCTAATTTTTGTTGAGGATTTGGCCTGTGGTTTTGGTTTTTTGTAATGCCTTCACCTGGTTTTTACACTAACGTAAAATTGGCATAATCAACTAAGTTGGGATGTATTCCCATCTCTTCTATTTTCTGAGAGACTTTATGTTAAGATTGCTTATTGTTTTCCTTAAATGGTTGACAAAATTCACCACTAAAATGCTTGGCCCTAGCATTTTTTTGTAAAATGTTTTAAACTATGAATGCAATGTCTTCAATAGACATAGGGCTGTTCAGTTTTCATTTCTTCCTATGTCAAGTATGGGTTTACTTCTAGACTCTCAACTCTATTGAATTTATCTAGATATCTATCCTTATGTTAGTACCACACTGTTTTAATTGCCATTGCTTTGCGGTAAGTTTTAGAAACAGGAAGTGTGAGTCTGTTTATTTTTTTATTTTTCAAGACCGTTTTTGCTATGCTGGGTCCCTTGCTATACCATATGAAATCTCTACAAATAAGACAGGATTCTGACAGGAATTACGTTGAATCTGTAAATCAATTTGGGGAGTGTTGCCATCTTAACAATATAGTCTTCTTATCCATGGACATGGGATGTTTTCCATTTATTTTCTTTAATTTCTTTTAACAATGTTTTATAGTCTTCAAACTGTATGAAATGTATTCCTAAGTATTTTACTCTTTTTGATGTTATTATAAATGTTGTTTACTTGATTTCATTTTTGGATTGCTCATTCCAAATGTATAGAAATACAACTCATTTCTGCATATTGATTTTGTATCCTGCAACCTTACAAAACTTAGTTTTTAATGAATTTCATAGGATTTCCAAAAATATGATCATATAATCTGAGAACAGAGATAGTTTTACTTCTTCTTTTCCAATCTGGAAGCCTTTTATTACATTTTCTTGCCTAATTGCCCTTGCTACAACATACAGCACAATGTTAAGTAGAAGTGGTGAGGGTGGACATCTTTGTCTCATTTGTGATCTTAGGGAGAAAACACCACCCTTTCATCATCAAGTATGATGTCACCTGTGGGCTTTTCAGAGATGCCCTTCTTCAGATTGAGAATATTCCTTTCTATTCCTATTCTGTTGGGTTTTTTGTTTTATTTTTTAGTCATGAAAGGTTGTTGGATATTGTCAAATGCTTTTTCTGCATCTACTGAGGTGATCATGTGGGTTTGTTCTTTATTTTATATTATTTTGTTTATGTTTACTTTTATATTAATGCATATGCGATATGTATGTGGATATGATTGTTAACTTTATATGTCAACTTGGCTGGGCCACAGTGCTCAAAAAGTTGATCAGACATCCTAGACGCTTCTGTAAGGGTGGTTTTTGAATGAGATTAACATTTAAATTGGTGAACTTTGAGGAAAGCAGATTGCCCTCAATAATGTGGGTGGGCCTCACACAATCAGTTGAAGGTCTTACTAGAACAAAGACTGACCTCCCATAAGCAATAAGGAATTCTAGCAGTAGATTATCCTTGGAACCAAACTGCTACCATGGCCCTTCCCTGGTTCTTTAGCCTGATGGCCTTTGTATTTGAACTGCAATATCAGCTCTTCCCTGGGTCTCCAGACTGCTGGGCTACCCTTAAGATTTTGGATTTGTCAGCCTCCATAATCACATAATCACACGAGCTGATTCCTTAAATTAAATCTCTCTCTATATGTACACACCCTACTGGTTCTTTTTCTCTGGAGAACTCTAACTAATATAGATTTTGGTACCAGGAGTGGAGTTATATATATAACAAATACCTAAAAATGTGGACATGGCTTTGGAACTGGATAAAAGGTGGAGGGTGAAAGAGTTTTGAGATACATGTTAGAAAAAGCCTATATTGCCTTGAAGAGACTGTTGGAGAAAATACGGATGTTAAAAGGTGATTCTGGTGAGGTCTCAGATGGATTCAAAGAACGTGTCTTTAGAAATTGGAAGAAAGTTGATCCTTGTTTTAAAGTGGCAAACAACTTGGCCGAATTGTGTTCTAGTGTTGTGGAAAGTAGAAATTGTAAGTGATGAACTTGGATATTTAATTGAAGAGATTTCTAATATTGAAGGTGTGGCCTGGTTTCTCCTCACTGCTTAGGATAAAATGTAAGAGGAGAAAGATCCGTTGAAGGAATTGTTAAGTAAAAAGGAACCAGAACTTGAAGATTTGGAAAACTCTCAGCCTATCCATACTGCTAAAACTGAGAAAGTGGGTCCTGGAGAGAACACTAAGACAGGACATAAAGAGATTGCAGGTGTGACTCATGGATCTAATCAGCCATCTCAGCAGAAGCTAGGAATAGACATGGGATTATATCAGGAGAAACACTGCCAGTCTGGACTAAAGGGGACAGAGACAGGACAAAATGAAGGAAGGCTGCTGGACTTCTGAGATTCTGTAAGACGAGACAATAGAGATATCCATCTTGCTGCACAATATGTGTCATCCTTCAAGAAAGAGAAGAACAACCCTAGAGGTGGTTCAGATATCAAGAGGGCTGCCACTATAAAAACAGAATTACCATATGACCCAGCAATCCCACTCCTGGGCATATACCCAGAGAAAACCATAATTCAAAAAGACACACGGGGGCTTCCCTGGTGGCGCAGTGGTTGCGCGTCCGCCTGCCGATGCAGGGGAACCGGGTTCGCGCCCCGGTCTGGGAGGATCCCACGTGCCGCGGAGCGGCTGGGCCCGTGAGCCA
>NC_041224.1:120566709-120577355 GCF_002837175.3 Physeter macrocephalus | reverse complement strand
TAACGCATATGTGTGGAATCTAGAAAAATGGTACAGATGAACTGGTTTGCAGGGCAGAAATAGAGACACAGATGTAGAGAACAAACGTATGGACTCCAAGGGGGGAAAAGTGGTGGGGTGGGGGTGGTGGTGTGATGAATTGGGAGATTGGGATTGACATATATACACTAATATGTATAAAACAGATAACTAGTAAGAACCTGTTGTATTAAATAAATAAATTAAATTAAATAAAAAAAAATAGGGCTGCCACTCCCACTACAGGTCCAGGCTGTCTCCTCCTTAGTTTTAGGGGGCCAGGCTCCCACCAAGGGTGAAGTGGTGACACTGCCAACCTAGAGGGCCTGGAGGTGGGGCTGCTACCTCACTGGAACTGGAGAATAGAGCACTGAGCCAAAGAGGATTATTCTAGAGCCTTAAAGTCTAACGGATTCTGCCCTGATAGGTTTTGGACTTGACTGGGAACTATGACCCCCTTTCTTCTTTCTGATTTCTCCCTTTGGAATGGAAATGTCTAACCCTATGTTTGTCCCACCACTGGATTTTGGAAGCAGATAATTTGCCTGGTTTCACAGCTGGAGAGGAATTTTGCCTCCGGATGAATCATACCTTAAGTTTTGCCCACAACTGATTTAGACGAGATTTGGGACTTAGAGTGATGTTGTAATGGGTTAAGACTTTTAGGCTGTTGGAATGGGGATGAATGTGTTTTGAACGTGAGAAGGATGTATATTTTGGAGTGTTATGACTTAACTGTATCCCCTCCAGATTCATATGCTTAAGCCCTAACTCCCATGTAACTCCCAGTGTGCCTCCGCATGTGCCTGTCTGGGGATACAGGGCTTTTAATGAGGTAGTTAAGATGCGGGTGTTCGGGTGGGCTCTAATACAGCCTGACTGGCGACCTTATAAAAAGCGATCAGGGCATACAGAGATAGACATCAGGGATGTGTGCACACAGAGGAAGGGTCATGTGAGAGCGCAGCGAGGTGGCCACCCGCAAGTCAAGGAGAGAGACTGCAGTAGGAATCAGACCTCTGACAACTTGACCTTAAACTTCTAGTCTCCAAAACTGTGTGAAAACAAATTTTCATTGTTTAAGCTACCTAGCCTAAGGTATTTTGTTATGGCAGCCCTAGCAAAATAATAAAGTGTATTCCACTTATTGATTTTCAGGTGTTAAACCAACTTTGCTTGGTCCATGGTAAATAATTCTTTTTATATGTTGCTGGGTTCAGTCGGCTAGTGTTTGGGTTTTTCTTAGAATAAACATAACATGAAATATACTATTAGTGACATTTAGTATATTCACAATGTTGTACAATCACTATCAGTATTTATTTCCAGAACACCTTCATCATCCCCAAAGGAAATCCTGTATTCATTAAGCAGTTACTTTCCATTCCTCACTATCTCCAGGCCCTAGAAACCACTAATCTGCTTTCTGTCTCCATGAATTTGCTGATTCTGGATAATCCATGTCTAAAAAATCATGCAATATGTACCTTTGTATGTGGCTTTTTTCACTTAGCATGTTCATTCACATTGTAGCATGTATCTGCATGCCATTCCTTTTTATGGCTGAAAAATATTCCATTGTATGTATATACCACACACTGTTTATCTATTCATTAGTTGATGGACATTTCAGTTTTTTCCACCTTTTGGCTATTGTGAACAAAACTGTTATGAACATTCATGCACAAGTTTTTGTTTGAGTATCTGTTTTCAATTCTTTTGGGTATATACCCAGGAATGCTGGGCAGTATGCTAATTCTATGTTTAACTTCTTAAGCAACCACCAAACTGTTTTCTACAGTGGCTGCACCATTTTACATTCCTACCAGCAAAGTATGAGAGTTCTGGTTTTTCTGCATCCTTGCCAATATTTGTTATTTTCCATTAAAAAAAATTATAGCCATTCTGGTGGCTCTAAATGTTAACTTTAATGATAATTAGAACTTTGCTGGGGGACTTCCCTGGTGTTCCAGTGCTAAAGAATCCGCCTTCCAATGCAGGAGACGTGGGTTGGATGCCTGGTTGGGGAACTAAGATCCCACATGCCTCGGGTCAACGAAGTCCGCGTGCCACAACTACTGAGCTCGCGCGCCTCAAGGAGAGAGCCCGCGTGCCGCGAACTACATAGCCCACATGCCCTGGAGCCCGCAGGCCACAACGAGAGAGAGAAAACCCGCACGCCACAACTAGAGAGAAGCTCGGGTGCCGCAACTGGAGAGAAAACCGACCAGACCGCGCACCGTAATGAAAAGATCCCGCATGCCTCAACAAAGATCCCGTGAGCTGCAACTAAGACCTGATGCAGCCAAAAACAATAAGGAAAATAAATAAATAAATATTATAAGAAAACTCTGCTGTACTTTGAGTTAGTTTATTATGAGACATAGCTCTGTGACTGTGTAAACCTGGAGGATCTTCTTTCTATCAGTATACTCCCATGCTTGAAATGAATTCACTGTATTTCTATTTAAGGTTCATCTCAGAGACTATTTTATGACAGTTCCATGATTTCATATTATACAAAAATTCATACGATAGTCTTCTGAATGGGTGCCAATACACCTCTTTTATGTGATTCCAAACTCTAGTTTCAGTTCATAGTGGGTCAAATTTTAAATAGGCATAGTATATTTATTTTAGTTTTTACCTTTTACCAGCTGTGAGGAATATGAAAGAAGCTAAGAATTAGTGTTAATATACAGATCAAGAACAATGAGAGAAGTAGATAATGCAGGAATTAATAGTATAATACATAGTATAAGAAACTGGCATAGAATTATTAAGTAAAATACTTTTGAAAAAAAAGTACTGTATAGCTAGTCACAGGAAAAAAGTTTAGAAATATACATTCCAAAATATCATGAAAATGGTAGTGGAACTAAAGCTCACTTCTATTTTTGTAATTTTGCATTTTCTACTATAAATATTATAAATAAATTTTGCTTGGATGTCTAAAATGTTATAAAATACTTTCTTTGCACAAAATAGATAGCATGAACTTATTGCTTTTTTCTTTCATAGGTTGCCTTACATCTGTTTCTAATTTCACAAAATTATTGATGAATATCATATAATAACCTGTAAAGGAACATGTGAAGACTGAAGTGAATGATGTATGTTCTAAAAAATTAGACATTCTCTCTCTCTCTATATATATATACACACACACATACATACACACATATTAGAAGTATAAAAAATGGTAACTTGAAAAGTTCATTCAATGCTAACTACCTCATGAGATGAAGATGCAATCAGCAAAATTCTCACTGTGGAAACTCTACAGAACAAAGAGAACAGTTTTTCAACAAATAAATTGTAACAAAAAAAATAAAGGTGTAGTGGAAACATACAGATTAAAAAATATGTATCAACCAACTGCAGTGTGTGGACCTTATTTAAATCCTCATTAAAACAAACAAATTAATAAGACATTACAACATAATGAGACAACTGAAAGTTTGAACTCTGGATATTTGAGAATATTAAGAAATTACTGTTAAATTGTTTCTAAGTGTGTTGATGGATTATAGTTATTTTTTAGAGACACATACTGGAATATTTATAGATGAAATTAAATGGTATATGAGATTTACTTTAAAATAATGCCAGAGAGTGTGCGTATGTGCATGAAGGTGTGGATGGAACCAGGCTGACCAGGAGTTGATAGTTCTGGGGGCAAGTGATGGGAACACGAGAAATTCATTCTTTCTTCTTTACATATATTCAAAATTTAAAAATTCATTTAAGCTTTAAAAATGCTTTAAACTTTATGTAAATTAGAAAGTATATTTCTTTTGAGTATAAATTTTATTTTTAATATTTTTAAGAAAAAGTTCCAGATTCCCAAAGCTCTGTTTCCCTAGGGAACACAGAATCAAAACTGAATGCAAGCAAGTTGCAGGGAAAAGTATATAGTAAAATTCCATGTATGTGAAACAACAAATTTATGTATTTTATGCGTATACACATGCCTAGGAAAAGGTAGAAGAATAAATTTTAAAATGCTAAAAAAACCCAAAAAAACAACAACTGGATGCATGTTAGCATTCAAATTTCTGCAACTTTCTCTCAATTCCATAGTGTAACACAGTATGTTCATTACAACTTCTTCATTTTTGCTTTTACTGTTCTAGGCTAGAATGCCCTTCTTCCTCCTCCTCTCTTTCTTTCAGAATCCTGTTTGTTCATACCTCAATTCCCAAGCATTCCATAAAACTTTGTTTATTTCAGTCTGCAATAATTTCTCCCTTCTGTAACTTTCTATGGCAATGCCAAATTATTTTATTTAACAGCATATAATCTTATATGCCCATTTTGAGTATACTTTTTCTTTCTTTCTACTTAATTATAATTTATTTGAGGGTAATAATTGCACCTTACCCTTTGTTACTCTATTTTCTATAAAAGACTACACAATTCTTTGCATAGAGTAGGCTCTTAATAAATTCGTATAGTACTGAAAATGGCTATTTGGTTAATGATTAGTTCTAAACATACTTAATGTTATGTTAGTGATTGTGCTAGGGCACTGATAAAATAACAATACCACAACATATAAATAAAAATAAATGATTGTGGGGATAAAATTACTGTCAAGCATAGTATTTACCTTTGTTGTCTGACATATGATATAATGATAGAGCTTAAAGATTCTTAAAAAAAAATTCAGAGGTAGTCTATAAATTCAGACACTGACTGTGGTTGTAATTCATATAGTTTGGCTGAACATAGACAAAGACTGTTGAACTCCAAAGCAGGTCATGTTCTTTTACCATTTAAATACGTCTTTAACGTGGTCTCAGAGGTGTGTTTTATGTGATAAACATATCAAGCATATCCAAATCAGGAAAATAATGCTGAAGTACCAGTTTTGCCTTAGCATTATTTATGAGAGAGGCAGGGGTCGGGGAAGCTATCTAGCAGATAGAGTAAAAGGCCCAAGTATAAGACAGGTTAGGTAATATTTATACTTCTGTTACTGGCCCTGATGTGACCTAGAGCATTTTAGTTTATAGCTCTGTGTTTCAGTTTCCTCATCTGTGAAAAAGAATAATACCTCATAAGGATGTTGAAGAAGATAATGTTTGTACTGAACTACAAGATACAAGATAGAAAGAAAGAATAAGGAACATAGCTTTAAAATTACATCATTATTTTCTGGGGTAGACTTTAAAACAGAAAACATGGTATATTTTGAATGCGTACTCTATGAAAAATATATTTTTCATAGAGTAGAAAAAATTGAAGAATTATTAAATTTCTAATTCTCAATAGATTTCTGAACATTAGAATTTTCCTGTGTGAAAAACAACACCTGAAAATAAACTGTTAATCAAAAAGGGCCAAATCTAAGTTGAAGCACATCACTTTGACTAAATATTTTTCTAAGTGTCCCGTAACAAGAAAAAAATTAACCCTCTAATTCCAGTGAGAACTTGTTCTTAAAGAAAAATCAAATGATTCTGTATTGCAGTCACAATATTGTATTTTGAGCCAAAAACACTAAAAATATTTGAAATGCATTAATAGAATCTCAAAGAAAAGCTAATGATAGATCAGTATAAACTCAGCATAGGCATTATAACAACAATGGTTCACACTTATTAAATACCTAAGTCTGTACTCTGGTACAGTACAAATCATTTGACACACATTATTTCATTTGATTTTTCTCAAAAATAATATGATGCAGATATTAGTACAATTCCAATTTTACAGGTCAGGAAATTGAGGCTTAGAGAGGTTGATTAAGAAGTCAGAATCTACACCATCTGTCTTACTACAGTGTTAGCTAGGAATTAAAACACTATGTTGTACCAAAAGAATGACTGCAAAACAAAAATTTTACTAATAAAAAGATAAAGACCCAATTAAGTCAGATTTAGAAATAAGTGAAGTTTTCTTTATATAAATTATAACTTAAGTCTGTTTATGTCACCTTTTAATCATGTTACTAATTATAAACCCCAAAAAATATCTATTAAAACTCAAGTCAGAGAATAACACTTGACTTCTTGGTTTCACTTAGTTTTCAGGTGACAGAGTATAATAAGTGGATGAGTGGTTATTTCAATTTTGAATCATATACAACAAAACAAATAAATAAAGAACAAATGAAACCAAACTAGAGTTAGAAAATGTATACATCTCAATTATGAGCCAACAGTGTGTCCAACTTTCCAGATCAAAATCTCAATTCTCACATCTTTTCATATAATTGATGTTTTAGAAAATTTTTATGTTTTACAGTTCAGATCAGTTAACCAAGCTTGACAAGACAACTAAACTTTCTATGGCTTAAAGCAAATTAAAATATTTATCAGCTCAGTAATGTCTAATAAAACTAAACTAAAAAATACCTAGGCTTTTGAATTTCTTCATTGTTTCATGAAATAACAGAATATTGTTTACTTCTGATCTAATCTGAACCAGTTATTTGGGGAAAAAACTGAAACTATAATAGTAGAACACTGACAATCACAAAACCCTTAAAAAATCCAACGGGAACAAGATATACTGCATAACAACATTTAAAACTTAACTAAAGAAAATAGTAAATTAAACCCTAATAAATTCTGAAGTTTCATAAATACCTGAGGTCTGAAACAGCAAGGGGAAAAACATATTTTAATATTGACCTGAGTTCATAAAACACATTTTTGTTTGGAAATACAAGAAAAACATTCAATTAAGTCTTTTTTGACCTTTGCAAACTTCTGGAACATCACCTTAAACTTCAGAGAACAACTACTTCATGATTTGAGTGAAGACTCTAACTACTTCATAGATAATTGAGACTGGAATATTTACACATTTAAATGCTCAACTGCAGGTAAGCATTTGTCCTTCTGGGAGAGGCCCACGTGGAAGGGCCCCATGGCACAAAGACAATGTTAAGTCCCGGATATCTGACCGTACTGCCAGTGCCACCCAGTCTTAAAAATATTGCTGGATCATCATTATCATCCTCAGTCAATATTTACTAAGCTCTTTATGACAGCAATCGCATTAGAAAGTTTATAAAAATCAAGAGTAGCTCAAAGATCTCAGTTTATTGTATCTTGGTCTGTAAGTTAACTTTGATATTTATTTTTTTTTGCAATTAATGAATCAATGTTTCTGAACAAAGGTCTTTATTATTAGCTATTATTTCCATTTATTTTAAATATTTTAAACTAGTTTAGATTCAATAAAACTTTAATACATTTAAAAATGTATATACATCATATACAGAAAGAGAAAACATTTATAATGCAAACATGCTAAATAAATCTAATTGTACTGAGTGAAGTCTCTTGAAATATGAAGGAATTTTCTCCTTTCATTGTCATTTCTGGCCATAACTAATGTTCATAGGATTGAAGGTTTTTTTTTTTTTTTTTCATACTATGTCATAATATTGACATTCACTCCAGTAGGGATTGAAGTTTTTAAAAAGGCACCCTTTTCCTCACTAACCTGTCATGGGCCCCCACTTCTACCAAGTGGCAGAAGAATGTTATGATTAACACTTCTTTTAAAGTTTCTAATATTTTTCTTAACATTTTATTTTTTAAAGTGCTTGAATTTCTGAAATGTAAAGTACTTTAAAAAGTAGTTTAAAATATTTGGCAAACTTAAAACATAAATGAGGTTATCATTTATAGGCATCTATTTCATAAGGTAAGTGAATCTATTTTGGATTATCATTCCCTTATATATCTGATTGTGTTGTAAAGCACAACACTAATAAAATATATTAAAGAGATGAACTTCACTGATATAAATATATTATACATACACATATGTAGACATTACAGACCTATTTTTCATAGAAGCTTATTTTCTTCTAGGCATCAAATTTAATTTGTGCAGGTTATTATGAATAAAGGCATTAAAACTTGCAAACTAGTTTTTATATAAAAGTAAGGTATACACATAAAAAATTCAAACACTTGATTAGGTTATGAATCCAAGTTAAAATTTCCTCTCCTCTCATTCACCACACATATAATAAACCTAACTTCTAGACATAGTTCCACTTCTCAGAACACCTGCTGTTGAGTTTCTGATGTATCAGAAAAAATTTTATTGACCATTAAGGATGCATCAAGCACGGATTCAGGTATAAGATGCAATGGTAAATAAACAAAATCCTGGTCCTTGCAGAATTTAATTTCTCAAGGACAATCCACAAATATAGTAGACTGTCATGTAGGCTTATTTCCATTATTAATGAATTATTAATTTCCATTATTAAGAAAAATAAAGGAGAGTAAAAAATAGAGTGATGCAGTGAGGAAGTAGGTTATTTTAGACAGTGTGGTCAGGGACATTTAAGCAGAAAGTTGAGCAAAGTGAGAAGCTGACTTGTGACACTGGGGTGGGGGTGGGAGGTAGATCACTCCAAGCAGAGAAAAAAAAGTCAAAGCCCTGTGATGGGAGCATTCTTAGAATGTTTGAGATAATAAGGGAGCTGGTGTGGCTGGAGTGAAGCAAGAGTAGACACATACATGTTAAGAAATGAGGTTAGAGAGGTAGCCAGGGGCCAGGGCATAGTTATATGTGTACAAATACTTCTTTTATAATTAAATAAGAACACAACATACATCAGGGGGTCACAAATGTAAATGCCTGTATGATTAAGGCAGTTGATGTTAAATGCATGAAGTAGGCAGGATAGAAAATATGGTAAAATGGTAAATGCATGCCCCTTTTAGAGAAGGTAGCTTCTACCAAGCCTCAGCTAATTGCTGAAATACACAGGTGTGATGGTTAATTTTATATGTCAACATGGCTAGGCTATGGTGTCTGCATGTTTGTTCAAACACCAGTCTAGATGTGGCTGCAAATGTATTTTTTAGATATGATTAATATTTAGATCAGTAGGCTTTGAGGAAAGCAGATTACTGTCCATAATATGGATGGGCCTCATCCAATCAGTTGAAGGCTTTAAGAGAAAGACTGAGATCTTCAGAGGAAGAAGGAATTCTGCATCTTGGAACTCACAACTGCAACATGAGCTCTTTCCTGGTTCTCCAGCCTGCTGGCTTGTCCTGCAGATTTTAACTTTTTTTGCGGTACGCGGGCCTCTCACTGTTGAGGCCTCTCCCGTTGCGGAGCACAGGCTCTGGATGCGCAGGCTCAGCGGCCATGGCTCACGGGCCTAGCCGCTCCGCGGCATGTGGGATCTTCCCGGACTGGGGCATGAACCCGTATCCCCTGCATCGGCAGGCGGACTCTCAACCACTGCGCCACCAGGGAAGCCCTGTCCTAAAGATTTTAGACTTACCAGCCCTCACAAATGCATAAGCCAATTCCTTAAACTAAATCTCTCTCTCTGTATATACACAGTCTATTGGTTCTGTTTCTCTGGAGAACCCTAATACACATGCCATGCTAAGGGTCCCCACAGTGGGCAGATCTTGCAGTGTTTTCTTTTTCACTATAAGAAACAATATTGCAAATGAACATGGGATAATGATACTGTTTCCTAAGCTTTTTTTTTAATCCTAAATTTCAAGAAAGGTAAAATCCAAACAAATGTTTCTGATAATGATTTTCAAATCTGAACACTGTTGGCCTGAAAAAAAGAAAGAAACTTTGCTGGCAGATGATACTTTCTTTATCATATGGAGACCTCATCTTGCCTCACACCCCCGCAACGGACTAACTGAAATGGCGAAGTAAGTCCATGTTATCTCCAATCATTTACTCATCATTGTTCTTATTACGTGTATTACACAGACTACCATTCTGCAGAAGAAACTTTTAATCTGAAGAAACTTTCAATCTAGTGTTAAATTTGATTATTTATTCATTTGTTTGGCAAATATTTACTGAAGGCCTATTATATATAAAGAATAGAAGCCCTAGCAGGGAAATTAAGAGAAATATTCATACAACTATTACATAGGTAAGCATGAGGTATGTATTGTGAGAGAGTACTGTGAATAATTATGGTAGTTAATTTTAGGTAGAATGAGATCACTCCTGATTGAGAAGATCAGAAAAAGATTACCAGAATAGTTAGTACTTAAATTGTGTTCTAAAGGCTCAATAAGAATCTGATAGGTTAGAGATGGAGTATTCCAGGGGGAATAAGGTGACATAAAAGAAAGCACTGAAGTGGGTAATTTGGGGGGGGTGTCTAGGAAAGCGTGAACAATTCATTTTGAGAGTGCAAGTAATAGTTGATTTAGTATAACGAATATTTGTTGAGTGCCTACTATGTGTAAGGCAGTGTACTAGCATCAGTGACACAAATATGAATGAAACCAGAAGGTAAAAAGATGATTAGTGGAATACTAAATCAGAAAAAGAGGTGGCAAAAAAAAAAAAAAAAAAGGTGGCAGCAATATCTACGGTTCATGAGTGTTAGGTTAAAGGGATTGGAATTTATTGTATAGGTAAAGTGGTATTACTAAATACTGTTGATGGCTGATTGAGAGGTTGAAAATAACGTTTCAGGCATCTTAAGAGGAGTAAGGAATGGAGACAAGTAGATGAAGTAGCTAGAAAAGACTGGGCATGAAAATATACAAGTCTGGTCTAAGGCAGGAACTTTGCAAAAGAAGGAGACATTGCAAGGAAAAATCTTTTTTTTTTTTTTTTTTTTTTTTGTGGTATGTGGGCCTCCCTCTGTT
>NC_041224.1:120460790-120566589 GCF_002837175.3 Physeter macrocephalus | reverse complement strand
CCCTCTGTTGCGGCCTCTCCCGTTGCGGAGCACAGGCTCCGGACGCGCAGGCCCAGCGGCCATGGCTCACGGGCCCAGCCGCCCCGCGGCACGTGGGATCCTCCCGAACCGGGGCGCGAACCCGGTTCCCCTGCATTGACAGGCGGACGCGCCACCACTGCGCCACCAGGGAAGCCCCTGCAAGGAAAAATCTAGCAAAATTTGGTTACTAATTAAATTTGTAAAAAGGGACAAATCAAAGATTACCTATGTAGAAGGCAACAGGCATCTGTGGAACTATAATAATAGTGCCAAGAACAAGGGAAACACTTTACTTTTTTGTTTAACAAAATATAAAACTAAATTTTTCTCAAGCTGATAAAAATAATGTTAATAGATGGCAAACTCCAGGATCTATAACTGGCAAGCCCATTCTAACTTTGGACCTTTTGCTAACCACAATGATTAAATGGCAAAATATTTTGCTAAATGTTTTTAAAAGAGAAAGCTGGGCCATTTTATAGAATAAAAAAGAGCACTTGAGAGCTATACATGTTGAATTTTAGTCTTATTCTTATAACTTACTGTTAAAATAAGGCACAGAAAATAGTGAAACTCAGTAATGCAAAAAAAATGTCCGTCTGGATACAAAGTCATAGAAGACATAAAATATTTTGTTAGAAATAGCCTCTGTAGTAATTTAATTGTTGTCTTATATGTCAATAAAGCAAAAACTTTTAGAGTATTTTGATCAATGATACTATTAATATATTTCCTTTGCACAGTACTTTACAGTTTTCAAAATACATTCAACTAAATCATCTCCCTGATTTTCATAATAAGCAGCTCAGATATTATTTGTTCATAGGTGAAGTAACTGACATACAGGTGCAACTCATTGGTATAAGAAGATAGTTCTTGATTCTAAACATCACTAAACAAAAAACTTAATCTGCCTCATATAAAAGGGTTATAAATTTCACAGAATGTTAGAACCAGAGAAAGCCTCAAGTCCAAGTTAAAGAAATTGAAACCTAGAAAGCTTGCAGCTTGCCTACATTAAAAAAAAATCTGATCAATGGGAAAGATGGAAGAATTCAGGTACTCTTTTGTTCTTTTTATTACTGCTTTGGCAGTATGGTACCTTGACACAGCTCCATGATAGTTAGTCCCTATAGAAAATATATATATGACAAAATGTTTATGTCTTTGGGCAGTCCAGTTAGCACAACTGATTAGAACATAGAACTAAGAGGTCAGGATCGAATGTTCAACCCCTCTTGATGAGGGATTTGCATTGATAAGAATGTTGCTTCATGGCTAGAGTTTGCATGCTATCATCACTGCTGATTGTCTAATTGATGTGTAGTTCTGACTAAAAGAACACACAGTTGAATGAAAAACTATCACCATCACACACACTCAAAAAACCCAACCAGTTCCTAGTGACAGTCAGTAATAGTTCTGATTGCTAAGGATAACATATATACAGACAAAAAAATGGACATAAGAAGTAAAAAAGACCCACACTAAATAAAATTTATAAAAAGAATGTAGAAAATAAGCACTTCACCCTCTTTTTGAGTATATTTTACATGGCTTCTATCTTTATGGCTTCTGTGACTTTGAAATGTAGTATATCATGAACCCAGTAAGTAGGATTTATTTTTAGTCCTGTATTCACTATGCCAAACACTTAATTATTCTATTTAATTATTTTTGAAAATACTATTACAATTATAGGAAACATATCACCTTAAAATATGAAGCACACTTCAATATTTTTGGTCTAGAATGCGAAATTTACCATTATCTGAAAGGCATCACAACTTCTCACTTGGAATTACACAAAATATAAAAAAAATTTAAAACATAATCTGCTACTATCACAAGTATATTAAATCCTAGTCTACTGGCACCAAACAACAGGATCTAATTCTTATCTACACAGTTGAATTTATACTTTCTTTAAGCAAAAGGAAATATAAGGAAGCACTATAAAATCAGCAAACATTGAAACTTAGGCTTTCTCTCGATTAGAAAAGAGTTTGTTATTATTATGCCTCCTGAGCTTAGGAATGCAGCACTACAGGTTTAAAGAACAGGAAAAGATCATTACTAAATACAAATCTAACTCTTAAAAGTTTAAGATTCTTCCCTGATGAAACTGTTTAGACTAATGAAGCTGTTGCAAATGAATTCAGCATTCGGCACAAAGGAGGTACTAAGACTTTACTAATAGCACTTTAGTAATATGTAAAATTTATTTTAAAGCTTCACATTGCTATTCCTCTCCTGCTACCCTTTCTGCTTTAATGTGAAAGAGCCATCAGTTATAATGGTAAGTTTAGTATCCCTACCCATTCACCTCACTTGCCTCTGTCTCTAAGTGCGCCAAAGGACACAAAAGGCCAACATTTCCTTTTCTTAGTATTCAAAGTCTTCTAAAACTCAAAGGAAACAGACAGAATAGAGAAACCTCGTAATATCAATATATACTTCCATATTTCTTATTTCCATTCAGGGAAATGGAATGCTTATAATAACAGTAGCTCTTAGCATAACCCAGCAAAAGAAAATGATTTTTGGAAAAAAATTTAAAAAGAATACGGAGTATCACTAATTGGTAGAAGTAAAGGCAAGGTAGAATGAAAGTCATCAGCATATTTTAATCTGCTCCTAACACTAATTAATAACTGATCACACATCCTCTTCTGCTTTGGCTGCTGGAAAGTCTGAGAGCCAGACTTATTCTTGAGGCTTATACTTTCCCTGTTTCATGGTATACATGCAAGCTGACTTACTTCTGGCTCTAGCTTACTGTCCTATTCCTAGATTTTTCTCAGTGTATTTTTTCTTAATCATTGATGAACAACTTTCTTTGACATGACAAAATACATGTATGTATGTATGTATATTTGCATGTAAAACTGATTTGCATAACTGAAAGTGTATTTTTTCTTAAACTTTATTTTAAAAATCCATTATCTATGATGACATACATACAAACATGCAAACACACATGAAAATTACAGAATTAGTCTTGGTTTTCTTCACAATAAATATGGAACTTTTCCCTTGTCCTCTATAACAGAGGAAACTTTGAAGAAACAATGGTAATATCTCTATGAATTTGTTGTGTTTCACGTATGGATTTGTAACCACCATCTATTCAGGTGTGTAAGCAATATTGTTTATTTTCACTTACAGCAGAATTTGAGATTCCAGGAAATTTAAGCTTTGTTGTTTTTTTTGGGTAATTGCCTCTCCCTTCCTAGGATTCTACATCCCAGGGATCTTACTCCTGTTCCATTTAAAATAAATCTCTGTATATCCTCACAGAATGTTCTCTATACCTTAAAAAAAAAAGGAACTGTTAATTGTGAGCTTAAATTTATTAACATTCACAGCTATTCTTATCTCCTTCGCTCCTGTCTATAAGCACAAGGTGACCATCTTCCCGTTCAAGGCAAACCCTTCTGCAGATTCTCAATTCCATCTCTTTCTAAATTTGGGGGAATTCTGTTCTCTCTGTTGGCTCCTTCCTATGATCCATGAACATGCTCAAGTGTCTGCCATTTTTCAAAATCAAAAAACAAAATCCTTAACCCACATTCCTTTCTTCTCAACTATCATTAACATCTTTCTTATTCAAGTTTATTCAAGGATCACTTTATAGTCCAAATTTCTATGCTTCTTTCCCTCAAATCACTCTTGAACTTACAAAAAACTGGCTTCTATACCTAATACTCTACTAAAACTACTCTTGTAGAGGTCACTAATGACCACCTAATTTCAAACAAAAAGGATACTTTCTGCCCCTATCTTACTTAACCATTCAGAAACATCTGACTTTTTAAAAAAAAATCTCCATCCTTGGCTTCAGTGATATCATAGTTTTTGATTCTACTCTTACCTCACTGACTTCTTGTTGTGAAAATACGTTTATCTTAACATTAGTTGAGCACTAACAACAAGCCAAATACTGTGCTAAGAGCTGTACATACTTAAAATAACTCTGTAAGACAGGTACTATAATTTTCATTTTACAAAAAAGAAATGGTCTTGGAGAGGTTCATTTATATAAGGTCACGCAAGGCAGGGCTGCCAACTGCAAATCCCTGTAGCTTAATGACATCATTAGCAGATTTAAAAAAAAAAAGTAGCAGTGAGAGGGGTCCTTGTGAAGTTTATCTTTGAGCCAATAATAGTTAACTCTTTATTTAGAAGAGGTTATTTAGCTCTGTTAGATTCATGTAGATTAAAAAAAGTCTTTGAAAGATAACTATTTAAGCTTCATAATTTTCAAAAATCTTTCAATAATCTTCTGCAATTCAGCAAAGAGAAGGAGCATCAGGAACTGGTATCAAGGTTTGTTTTTCAGTAAAAGTAATGTCAAGTTTTGCAAGGTTATCGCATTGCTCTCAGCATTCTCAGACACTCATTTTAACAACAGAGCACCTGCTGTCCTATCTCACAAGGACAGCATGAGAGGTTTCCATAAAAACTCTCCGGGCTTCCCTGGTGGCGCAGTGGTTGAGAGTCCGCCTGCCGATGCAGGGGACATGGGTTCGTGCCCCGGTCCGGGAAGACCCCACATGCCGCGGAGCGGCTGGGCCCGTGAGCCATGGCTGCTGAGCCTGCGCGTCCAGAGCCTGTGCTCTGCAACGGGAGAGGCCACACGGTGAGAGGCCCGCGTACCGCAAAAAAATAAAACAAAAAAAACCCCTCTCCCTATCAATGGGGTGAAACTACTATATACCATACTGCAATATCCAAGGTCTGGGCACAAATCACACATTATTCAAAAGTCTTAATAAAGGGTTTAATAAATGCTTCTATTATTCTACCAAGAAGCAACCCTAATTTAATGCAGCTAACTGAAGTGTGAATGTAAAATGGCAGCCTTCAAACTTGGCTGCACATGGGAATTTCTAAGGAGCTTGAAACACACTGATAGCTGAGTCTTACCCCAAGAGATTCTGAAGTAATTGGCCTGGGATGGGATGGGGATCAGGATTTTTAGAGGCTCCTCAAGTGATTCTAATGCACAGTTACAGTTGAGAATTCACTGGTGTAAAATACAGAGGAAAGGCTGTTACATTTACTCTCTTAAAAAAAAAAAAAAAGGATGGGATGTCTTCAACTGCTATCAGGGTCTGCTTAACTACGTGCCTACTGATTCTAACTGCAAGCAAATGATTCCCCACAGGCAGTCATCAAACAAACATACTTGGTATTTGATAACCGTATTAGTTTCCTAGGACTGCTGTGACAAAGTACCCAAACTAGGGGGCTTAAAACAACAGAAATTTATTGTCTCACAGTTCTGGAGGCTACAAGTCCAAAATGAAGGTTTCTGCTGGATTGTGTCCTCTTTGACAGCTGTAAGGGAGAATCCTTCCATGCCTCTTCCAGCTTTTGGTGTTTGCTGCCAATCCTTGGTATTCATGTGCCTGTAGATGCATCACTCCAGGCACAAGGCTGTCTTTGCCCTGGGTCTTCATATAGTCTTCCCTCTATGCTTGTGGCTCTGTGTCCAAATTTCTACTTTCTATAAAAACTTCAGTCATACTGGGTTAAAGCCCATGCTAATGACCTCATTTTAACTTGATTAGCTCTGTAAAGACCCTATTTCCAAATAAGATCACATTCTGAGGTACTAGGGGTTAAGACTTCAATATATTTTTTTGAGGGACACAATTCAACCCGTAACAATAACCAATTACTGTATATGTCAATAACATTGCTCCAAAACATGGGTTCTTCACATGAGGGTGGGAAAAAACTTTCATCTTTATTTTTCACTCTCATGTAAATACAGTATTTCCTACAATTATGAACACAGGCAACAAACTATAGTAGTATTATTAGTGGCTCTTGAGAGTTTGTGCCATAGAAACCACTGGTATTTTCATGTCACATTTCAGTGTTTGCAGTTATCCTCAAAATACCATTTACAGTCATCACTACTTTGAAATTACAGTTTTTAATAGACTTGCTGTTAGATCTAGTTAATTATTAATATATTAATAATGTATTAATAATGGCACATGTATTTTATTTCAGTAAAACTGATTTTGATTTAATTACATCTTATGCACTTATATTTTAAGAGGGGGACCAAATTTTAAAAAAATCTTTCAATAACCTACAGCCCCAGTTAGTGAATTCTTACATTTCGGACGAGGTTTTTAAAATCTTCGTGAGTATTAAAAATATGCAGGGCATTGTACATCACTTTTCAAACGTTTTTTTTTTGCGGTACACGGGCCTCTCACTGTTGTGGCCTCTCCCGTTGCGGAGCACAGGCTCCGGACGCGCAGGCTCAGCCGCTCCACGGCATGTGGGATCTTCCCGGACCAGGGCACGAACCCGTGTCCCTTGCATCGGCAGGAGGACTCTCAACCACTGTGCCACCAGGGAAGCCCTCAAATCTTTTTTTTTTTTTTTTTAAACTATGATCCACTGTGAGAATATATATTTTAAATATAGCCCAAGACACAATCTTATTTCTCTCTCACACAACACAAAACTGAAACAAAAATATCACAAAACAATATTTACCCTTTCTGCACTCTGACATTTTCTATTCTATTTCTTTTCATTAAAAAATGCCAGTGTGACCTACTGAATTAATTTCACAACAACTCTTGGAGCATAAATTAAATAAGTCTTAAAAATCCTTTAGTGGCCTTCCTTTAGAAACTTCTCATACTATGATAGGTGAAAGGCTATTATTAACTGCTTTTTTTTTTTTTTTTTTTTTTTTTTGTGGTATGCGGGCCTCTCACTGTTGTGGCCTCTCCCGTTGCGGAGCACAGGCTCCGGACGCGCAGGCTCAGATGCCATGGCTCACGGGTCCAGCCGCTCCGCGGCATGTGGGATCTTCCCAGACCGGGGCACAAACCCGTGTCCCCTGCATCGGTAGGCGGATTCTCAACCACTGCGCCACCAGGGAAGCCCTATTAACTGCTTTTCATGTACTATTTAAAAAATGTATGCCATCGTTTTAGAGGTGCCATTTAGGTGAGCAAATTGTTCAAGAGCTAAGCAGCTTCCGTTTAGACAACTAGTTAAGAGTTACGTAAATTTTATAATTTCCATTTTATAATGGGAGTCTAAACTTATACTTTACCAAATGCAGGAAGGAAAAAAGGTACAATAATTAATATTTTATGCCTGAATCATTTTGAAACTACAAAAATGTCTTAAGTGAATAATGTTTAATTTCATTGAGGTATTCCCTCATTCACCACTATAAAATTAGGTAGAAACATTCCCCAAACTAACATTTATTTATGCCTAGGATAAAAAGAATTTTACCTGTAGTAAACTCGAAGTGTCTGGATTTCTTCTTCCAGTTTTTTGTATTGTTGAACTGCAGTTTCTCTGGCTTGTTGCATAGCTAACAACTTTGCCTGCAATTAACATTTTAAGAAACTTAATATTAGTTTGGTACATTAAAATACAGTACTATAGTATGAATAGAAGTCTTTAATTTCTGGGAGTTTAAAACCTATCATATTTTTAGTAATGGTTCATAATTTCCCACAAAATAATCCAATTATATTAATAACAGAAATACTAAAGATATGAACATATTAAATTTACCAACTTTGCTCATTACTAAACTTCAACCTTATTCATCTGTATCATCAGATATATGCCTTTCTGCAATGTTTAACTTTATACACAGAATGCAGAAAGTGGAACGTGGGTTCAGAGCATTATCTAGAGATAAGCGCAGTGGGTGTTTCACATATAAATTTTATGTGGCTCCACTGCCTGATTGCTAGATTTTCTTTTAACTTTATTAATAGAAACTCAGAAAATTCTAAATATGTTAAGCCATCTTTGATATTTAACATGAAAAAAAATACACAAGACTACAACCTGATTCTTACAGATATAATTTAACCTCTTTAATTCCTTTTCTGCAGAAAAAAAAAAATCTCTAAAGGGAGAATGGCAGAAATCTTGAATGTTAGAAATATTTTATTCAAGGGATGTTATTGTTCGTCTCTGCCTATAATACCCAAATTTTAAAGAGTCTTAATCAGTTTTTTAATAGGGTTAAAACTAGTAATTTTAAAAGAATTGCTGCCTTCCAACCATCATTCCCACTGAATTTCAGGCATAGTCAAAAAGAGTTATCAACCCAACTTTTAAAGTATGGTACTGGTAAGTCAGATTTCAGTTTTGTTTATTCAAAATTTAATTTCCATGAACAGGCTATCTTTCACTTTAAATGGTGTTTGATAGATAACACAAAGCAAACTGGTATCACATAGCTCACAAACTACACTAATTGTAATAATTAAAAAGTAATCAAAAGTTGGAGGCAGAAATTCACTAATTTTGCTGAAATATGACTTCACTGAAATTATTTTCTTGCATAAGAATGAAGTCACAAGACAAATTGTGAAATCTGATCGTAGGAAAATTAATGAGTGTAATATAAATGAACATTAGACAATGCCACTTTTCTATTTTAATAATGCAGAATTATAAAAGCATGCAGCAGTTTAGATCTTTGTATATAAAATTAGGCGCTAAATTAATTAATTAGTTCTCTATCTGGGCTAACAAATTCTAACAAAGAGTTACTTTTTAATTAAATTTAAGATGTTTGAGTGCTTGCTTCAACATGTCACATTCTAGAATTACAGATGAAACATTCTCAAAAATTATTTAAAAAGCATGTAAAGCTGGTTCTTGACGCCAATAATTAACAGCTTTGCCAGTTTTCAGTATACTATGTGATTGAAATGGTAACTTGGAAGACCAGGTACCCAATGTGACTAATAACAAATCAAAAAGAATTGTCCAAAAAAGGATATATCACATTCAACTTACAAAACATCAGACATCTTGTTGCATGTAATTTAATAAATATCATATATTTGACAGGTAATTGTGAATTTGCTAAATAAATATGTGACAAGGTTAAATACCTTAGATGATTATTTTGAAGATTTTGTATATGGTACTTCTGCAAAAAGCAAACCTAACCCCCCCGCAAAAGCCCAAACCAAGAAACAAAACCAACAATGTTCTAGCAGGAAAAAGTCATAACGAAGATTCTGCCTACGAAATTCCTGCAATGAAAATGAGATCGTGAGAACTGTAAATTCCCGTGCTTTGGTAATAATGAATATTTCACTTCTCTTCCTATATTTAGTTGGCTACGAAGATTTGGCGTTGCTTCACAGCAATCCACTTAATTTATTAATTCCAAATGCCTAATCTTGTATCTAGGCCCTGGTGACTATGTTCAAAGTTATTATAAACTTTCTGGCGTTACAAGCTCCTTCCGCTACTTTATCAGATACACGCTTACCTGGTCAACTTTGCCACAGTGATCCTGTTCAGTCTTGGTGGCTAGGATGAACTTCCTTCCCCACTACCTCAGGTATATCTGATCTAGATCGTTCAAACAGAGTAGTCCATCCCGCTAGGCCCAGAAGAAAACTGAATCTTGATGAGGTCATTTGTATCCTGGATCCCGGTATACCAGACAGATCTAGATCCATTTCTTGGACTTCCTGGGTACATAAATCTTTTTTTTTTTTTTTTTTGGCTTAGGCTAGTTTGAGTTGGATTTATGGTATATGCAACGTAAGAAAATTTAACTAACTTAAATGTGCCACTTACGTCTACTGCATTTCCTAATTTCATTATTAATATCATATAATTCCATCACATTACAAGTCAAAAATACATTTCATCTCAAAAACAAAAAATTAGCAAACAACATACTTTTCCTGTTTCTCTGTCATCATATTTCCCATATTTCTGGTAATTACTTGTAAATCTCCCACCCCCAATCTTCAGTACTACTAATCTCCTTCTGAAATTTCCAGTTACCTGTTTGTTGTATATCCTTCCAGAAATAGCCTATACACATACAAGCATATATGTATATTTGCAACTAAATACATCTATTTACAATATTGATGGTACTCTTTACACACTGTTAAAGACCTTGTTTTAAATTTAAAAGAATTTTTGTTATTTTGCTTCCTATTAAAAAAGAAATCCTCCACCCCAACCCATGTGTTGCACTCACTAGCTACATTCCCTTCCTTCCCTCCAACCCCCAAAGTGAAATATTTCCATGATTTTGGGTTCATCATTTTCAAGAATATTTTATACGTTTACTATGTACTTATGTACTTACAGATAATATATCTGATTGTTTACATGTTTCTAAACTTTATATAAATGATACTCTACACATTCGCAGACAATTGCTTTTTTGGACAGCATTATGCTTTTGACTTATTTGTATTAATACGTGTATCTATTCTGATTATAGTTACCTTCACACGTTGTGAACATGTGCAGTACATTGGGATTACAGATATATTTGGACTTATTTTTACATGTTTTTCATATTTGGTATCCTTTTCCTTTGTTTCTTTTTTCCTCTTCTTATACTGGATTAAAATATCTATATTCCCCTTTTTACTTACTATTTGGAATCTTTATATTTATATTCTACCTTGACATTTTGGATAAACATACTTAAAAATATATTTTTGAGCAAAGCCTACAGTGAGTCAGAATTTCTATATACTGTTAGCCCTCTGTATCTGTGGGTTCCACATCCACAGTTACTTGATGGCCAACTAAGGGACCTAAACATCCGCAGATTTTGGTATCTGTGGGGGTCCTAGAACCAATGCCCTCCAGAAAACAAGGGATGACCGTATGGACAACTGTATGCTAAACATTTTACACAAGTATAGCACTTTTTAAACTTGAATTTTTAGGCAAAAATTTTATTGAAGCAAAACATGAATCACATATGTAAGTATACACATGGATGAATTTTTTTAGGCAGGCTTACTGAGTTATAATTTAGACAAAGTAAAAATTCACCCATTTTTGATGTACGGTTGTGTAAATTTTGAAAAATGTATAGAGTCATATAATAACAATCACAGTCAAGATACAGAATATTTTCACTACCCCAAAATGTTCCTTCATGCAACACTGCAGTCAATGTCCTTCCTTTACACGCAGCCCCTGGCAACCACTGATGTGATTTTCACCCCTACAGATTTCCATTTTCTAGAACGCCATATAAATACATACAGTAGGCAGCCTTCTGAATTTGGCTTCTTTTACTTAATGCTTTTAACATTCATTCATATTATTACATGTATCTGTAGTTCATTCCTTTATATCACTGAGCAATATTCCATTGCATGGATGTACAACAATGTGTATATTCATTCACCAGGTGATGAATATTTGGATTGTTTCCACCTTTTGGCAGTTTTAATAAAGCTGCCATAAACATCTGCATATTGATCATTTTGTGGAAATATGCTTTCATTTCTCTTACTTACATAAACACCAAGGACTGGAATTGCTGGGTCCCATGATAATTGTGTGTGTTTATATACTTTAAAAGTTATATACTCTATTAAGTTACATACATTATAAAGAAACTGCCAAATGTGCTGCCTGAATTGATAAAACTTAAAAACATCTGTGCTTCAGCAGGGAAACCATAAACAAAATGAAAAGACAACCTACGGAATGGGAGAAAATATTTGCAAATGATGCAACCGACAAGGGATTAATTTCCAAAATATACAAACAGTTCATACAACTCAGGAACAAAAAAGAACAAACAATCCAGTCGAAAAATGGGCAGAAAAACTAAATACGCATTTCTCCAAAGAAGACATACAGATGGCCAACAGGCACATGAAAAGATGCTCAACATTGCTGATTATTAGAGAAATGCAAATCAAAACTGCAATGAGATACCACCTCACAACAGTCAGAATGGCCATCGTTAAAAAGTCTACAAATAACAAATGCTGGAGGGGGTGTGGAAAAAAGGGAATCCTCTTAGACTGTTGGTGGGAATGTATTTTGGTGCAGCCACTATGGACAACAATACGAAGTTCCTCTAAAAACTAAAAATAGAGTTGCCATATGATCCCGTAATTACACTCCTGGGCATATACCGAGACAAAACTATAATTCAAAAAGATACATGCACCCCTATGTTCATAGTAGCACTATTCACAATAGCCAAGACATGGAAACTACCTAAATGTCCACTGACGATGAATGGGTAAAGAAGATACATATATACAATGGAATACTACTCAGTCATAAAAAAGAATGAAATAATGCCATTTTAGCATCATGGATGGAGCTAGAGCTTATCATACTAAGTGAAGTAACTCAGAAAGAGAAAGACAAATACCATATGATATCATTTACATGTGGAATCTAAAATATGACACAAATGAACTTATCTGTGTGACAGAAACAGACTCACAGACATAGAGAACAGACTTGTGGTTGCCAAGGGGGAGATGGGTGGCAGAGGGATGGAGTGGGAGTTTGGGGTGAGCAGATGCAAACTACTATATATACAATGGATAAATAACAAGGTCTTACTGTATAGCATAGGGAACTATTTTCAAAGTCCTGTGATAAATCATAATGGAAAAGAATATAAAAAAGAATGTATATATACATATGTATAACTGAATCATTTTGCTGTACAGCAGAAATTAACACAACATTGTAAATCAACTATACTTCAATAAAAAACAAAACAAGGGCTTCTGTGGTGGTGCAATGGTTAAGAATCTGCCTGCCAATGCAGGGGACACGGGTTCGAGCCCTGGTCCGGGAAGATCCCACATGCCGTGGAGCAACTAAGCCCATGCGCCACAACTACTGAGCCTGCGCTCTAGAGCCCATGAGTCACAACTACTGAGCCTGCCGTGTGCCACAGCTACTGAAGCCCGTGTGCCTAAAGCCTGTGCTCCACAATAAGAGAAGCCACCGCAATGAGAAGCCCCCGCTTGCCACAACTAGAGAAGGCCCACGTGCAGCAACGAAGACCCAATGCAGCCAAAAATAAATAAATAAATTTATAAAAAACAAAACAAAACAAAATCCAATTGTGGTTAACTATCAATACAATAGCAATGCCATTTGTTGAATGCCTTCTATGGGTTGGACATTGTACCAAGTACTTGAAATCCATTACTATAGTCTATCCTCACAATCAATCTATGAGATAGCTCCTAGTATCCCTATTTTACAGGTGATAAAACAGAGGTTCATGAACATTAAGCGACTTGTAAATATAACAAAGCTAGTGACTGACAGAACTCAAATACATATTCAAGCTTATTTAGTCCAAAATACATATTTCTCCCTTATATTTCAATATACAGCATTCTGGGATGTGTGAGTGTATGTGTGTGTGTTGTACCTTTTCTCTTTTTTTATTTCCAGTTTTATTAAGATATAATTGACATACAACATTGTATTAATTTTAGGTGTACAACATAATGATTTGGTGTATATACATACTGCAAAATAAATACCACAATAAGTTTAGTTAACATCCGTCACCTCACATGATTACAAATATTTTTTCTTGTGATGAAAAGTTTTAAGATTTACTTTTGTAGTAACTTTCAAATATATGATTCAGTATTGTTACTCTGCTGTATATTATCACTTCTCCAGAACTTATTTACCTTAAATGACTGAAAAAAAATGTTGGTTAACTAATGTTAGGTTAACCTTATAATTAAGTAGCTCATTATTCCTAAACTATATCTTCAGCAATGCCATCTAAATAGGACAACCAATCGTACTACTACTGGATTAGAAATGAACTACATGGTTTCCTTAGAATTTTACCTAATAATGTAGAATGACAAAGAAAAGACTACACTATTCACATCACTGAACACTATTTGTTATGGATATTGTGGAGAAACCACTTTTATCTTACTTTAAAATCTTGTTATGTTTGTTTTTGAATGTGTTTCTAATAGTAATAGTCTGATACAGTTAAGCCTTCCTTTGGAAATTGCAAGTACCATTAACAGAAATCTGTTTTTATCATTTGATCTTTTTTTTTAACATCTTTATTGGAGTGTAATTGCTTTACAATGGTGTGTTAGTTTCTGCTTTATAACAAAGTGAATCAGCTATACATATACATATATCCCCATATCTCCTCCCTCTTGCGTCTCCCTCCCACCCGTCCCTATACCACCCCTCTTAGGTGGTCACAAAGCACCCAGCTGATATCCTGGTGCTACGCAACTGCTTCCCACTAGCTATGTATTTTACATTTGGTAGTATATATAAGTCCATAGGCATCTGATCTTATGTGTGATATCTGCTAAATAAAGAAACATACAGCACAAATTAAATCATGGAATCAAATAATGTTAGACCTGAAAAGGATCTCAGAGGTAATACAGTCCCCTACTTTTTTTAGGTGAGGAAATTGTTGCTAATACAACACGTTTAGGGAAACATTTGGAAATTGTTCAAAGTTTCATAGCTGGTTAGAAGGAAAGTTGGAACTAGAATACAACTATCTGGAAAATATTGCTTATTATTAACATGCAATTAACATGTATTAATTGTTTTAATAGAAGTGTTTTACAAAGTAACCACAAGTAAATAGACTGTGCTACATTATTAAACACATCTGTAACATACCTTATTAGATGTTTTCAAACAATATGTCTAATTACACAATTGCTCAAACAATGACTATAGTCATTCTAGTATTTGACTTTTGAACCTCAGAAGCATGTTAAGAACCTAGTAAAGAAACACTGCAAAAGGATATCTGAAAATATTAGAAGCTACTATATCAGAAAGATACAAATTACTGATTTCAATTATATTTCCCCTTCATAGGAAGACTGGGATTGTCTACCACAGTATATTACTACAGTGTATTGCTCTTCAAAGGTTATTCCTCAGAGGCTGTTATGTTTTGTCCTCATGTCATGTCTCTCAGACCAAGGATGATCAGGTACTAGACTTAAAAGCAGTCATATATGCACTGTCTAGTGATCTATCATCTGACATGAGAGAGGAAAGAAATGCAAGCAGAAATAAAAACATTCACAGGCAGACAATGGTCTATAAGCAGTGAGCAGAAACCATGAAACAGAGAAAAGGAGGGTAGAGAGAAGTATGCAAGAAAGAGAGCACAGCACAGTGATTAAGAACAAACTTGGGTTTGACTTCCAGCAATTAGTTCTTTGAATTATTCTATGAATAACTGAACAGGTTAGAGCCACTGAACATCAATTTTCTCTTTGATAAAATGGGGGTGATAATCATCATGTCTCAGGATGATTATACAATGATAAAATGAGATAACTTACCATACTGTATAGCCATATCAAAGTGAACAAATATATAAGCTGTACAATAGACATGACTGAAACTTTGATGTGAAATTATTGTGGAAATAACTTTATGTCAGTAAGGAATAGCATTTTATCAAGTAACAGGTCAATAAGGTGAGAAGGAATTGGGCTTAAAGTGTAAGTTCAAGCCATGTGGTCATCTAAAGCATGGTTGTTAAGGACTATGATCATAATAAATATTATAGACTTGTGAGCCATAAAGATTCTATTGTAACTACTCAATTATTGTTGTAAAGTGAAAGCAGCCTAGACAATATGTAAATGAACAAGCATGGCTGTATTCCAAAAAAACTTTATTTATAAAAACAGGCAGCGGGTCCAGAGGCCATAGTCTGCCGACTATGTATCTAGAGTGCCAGAGACTACAGGTTTACATAGAGCCTGCTGAACATCTGTTGGTCTTTATAAGCTTTTGGTTAATGATGTCAGATACATAGGGAAATGAAGAAATATTTGATTTGTCTAGATGAACATGTTTCTGGGGGCGATGAAACAAAATACCTGAAATTCACACTGTTCTAGAACAGGTTTGCCAGGGCACCTAATGATAGGAAGGAAAAAAAGGAGTTAATAGTGGTTGTATGGCAACCACGTGCTTGCATGGTAACACTGCATTGTGACAGGAAACCATCTTGTCAGTGAGCCATGATTTCACCTATTGTATATAAAGCAAAATAAATGAATTTTAAAACCTTGCAGCTTTAAATTCTATTTTCCCTGATATTAATAGAGTTTCAACAGCATTCTTTTTGTGCTTGCATGGCATATCTTTTTTATATCCTGTTAACGTCAATCTTCTTTACATGCCTAGGTTTAGACGTGACTACTGTAAACAGCATAAAGGCAGACCTCAGAGATATTGTGAGTTTGGTTCCAGACCACCACAATAAAGTGAATATTGCAATAAACAAAGTGACATGAATTTTCTGGTTTCCCAGTGCATATAAATGTTATGTTTATACTATACTGTAGTCTATTAAGTGTGTAATAGCATTATGTCTAAAAAAATGTGCATACCTTAATTAAAAAATGCTTTATTGCTAAAAAATGCTAACCATCATCTGAGCCTTCAGTGAGTCGTAATCCTTTTGCAATAGTAACATCATAGATCCCTGATCACAGATAACCATAACAAATATAATGAAAAAGTCTGAAATAGTGAGAATTATTAAAATGTGACACACAGTGAACAAATGCTGTTGGAAAAATGGTGCTGATAGACTTGCTTGACAAAGTGCTACCACAAACTTCCAATTTGTAAAAAACTCAGTATCTGTGAAGTGCAATAAAGCAAGGTGCAATAAAATGAGGTTTGCCTGTATTTTTTTCCAGTCTAAAAATCTTTGTCTTTTAACTGGGACATTTGATCGTTTTACATTTAATGTAATTACCTCTAGATTTGGGCTTAAGTATACATTCTTACTTTATGCTATCTATTTGTCCTGCTAGTTCTGTTACTTTTTTGTTTTAAAATTACCTTTTCTTGTTATATTTCGTGTTCTTTATTATCACATTTCCTCTTCTTTATTTGAACATAACACTTTCTTCACATTCTTTTAACAGTTATCCCAGAAATTACAAGACTCAAGTTGACTTATCATAAATCTAATAGTAATACTCCTGCACAATGGGAGGACCTAAAATCCTTTAACTCTATTTACTTTCCTACCAATTTATTTGTTACTGTTCTTTAAATGGATTATAATTCATCTTATTTAGGTTTGAACCCCAAAGGACATTATTAATATTATTTTCTTGAGTCCATGTGCATTTATACTTGTCACTTTTTTTGTGTTTCATTCCTTCCTGGTTGGAAGGTTCCTTATGGCAGCCGTCCTCAACCTTTTTGGCACCAGGGACTGGTTTCGTGGAAGACAATTTTTCCAAGGGCTGGGGGGTGGAGGGAATGGTTTAAGCGGTAATGTGAGTGATGGGGAGTGGCAGATGAAGCTTCGCTTGCTCACCCACTGCTCACCTCCTGCTGTGCAGCCTAGTTCCTAACAGGCTGTGGACTGGTACCAGTCCATGGCCCAGGGGTTGGGGACCCCTGCCTTATGGAATCATGTTCCTTCTATTTAAAGAAAGTTTCTTTAATACAAAGCTGAAAATGACTAACTCAATTTTTAGTTGTCTGAAAATGTGTTATTTTCATGTTTTTTTCTTTTTTTGAAAATTGTATGTGATTCTTTTTCACATTTGCCTGGTGTTTCCTAGAAAACACTGTGGTTTAGTCACATAGTTGTGATTCATAATCTATTTATTTAAATATTCATTGAAGCATTTCGTACATAGCTATTCTATATCCTGCAGATGACTTTATTGTGTTTGTGTGTTCTCTTTTTGGGTTTGTTGTGTCTGTTGACTACCATTTATAATGGTTTTCTTTCTCATGTGCTTGATTGACCTTTGTTGTGAACTCACATTTTCCAGATAATAATTTATGGGAATTGTGCTGGACTAAATTGGCGATGCCTTTCTCTCAGAACTTGTGTCTGTTTCATCAGGGAGCCAGTGAGGACAATTCCTAGATAAAGTTCAAGAAGTCTGGATTAATGCTGCTGTTTCTGGCTCAGATTGGGATCCCAAGTGAAGATCAAAGTACTTCTATAGATGTTTGCCCCTGGTGTAGCTGGGGTACACTGGTTTGCTTACTATTGGAGAGGGGGATGTTTCTGGTTCAACTCCCAATTTTTTGGTGAAGTAAAATCTTTGGAAGCTTTCCTCTATTTTTGGTGGGTCTAGCAATGCATGAATTAGATTCTGTCCAGGACCTAGCAGGTCAGCAGCACAACGGTCACCACAGTATGTTTTTGCCACACTTCAGGAAGAAAAAGCCTATATTGAAATTTAACACATATTATGCAATCAAAAGTAGACCAAACTGTTTTTATAATTTAATGTTTGGAATTCTCACATTTGGTACATTAACTGGATTTAATTATTTTAATAATTTAATAATTTTCCTGAATTGCTTTTAAATAGAAAAGATACAAGAGAAGGTTTCAGATTGCCACTTGCAAGCCCTTCTCTGAGAACAACCCACTGTGTGGCTATCCAGTCTAAAATCCAAATATATGAAACGTAAAGTAAAATTTTGAACACAGTCACCCTAACAATATTTTCAATATCATAACTTTTAAGCTCTGTATTAACTAGTGTGACATGATTAGTATTTCTTTTGCTTCCTGTCTTTAAACAATAGCCTCTTTGTTCTACAATAAACACAATATAATATAAGAATGAAAACTATTTAAAACAGTTTAATGGTCAGAATCACTACAGCAGCTAGCATGGTTCAGCTGAGTGATAAACTGTATCATAAGCTTGTTAGATGTCTGATTTCCAATAACTGCCACATATTCTAATTTAACAAATACTTAGAAGTTATCATAGTCTTGCTTATTTTAAAGGGGAAAAGTATATATAAGTAATTATTTAATTGATAAATTGTTGAAAAGTAGAAATTGAAACATTCCCCATTAACTACCTTTAACACCGTGAATCCTTCAGGAAAAAAAATTCCTTGTGGTGGGAGAACCACTTCTTAGGAAATTATTTACTTAATTATTTACTTAAACCTCTCAGGTTTTAAGGTTATAAATAAAAGTTAGTGTCAGAACCAGAATTTGAGTACCGAACTTTTAACTATCCATTAAATAAACAATCCTGAGTCTGTACATTAACTACTTTGCCAACCTCTTCTCCAACTTTTCACAAGCTGTTATATCCTATTGTGATGACTCTAAAGGTAACATAGTTTACTCCAATTTGTAGCTCTTTTTCTGCTCACTGTCATTTATTTTAAAGTCTTATTTTTGTATTTTTATTTTTAGTGTATGATATCATTCAATTTTTAAGCCATAAGTAATTTAACGTATTTATTTTGAACCATTTCTTTGTCCATTAATTCACACTGTGGAGGCGCTATCTTTTCCACTGAATGAACTCTATCTCAGAAGATACTACCTTGATCTTAAATTTGTTGCTAGTTAGATCCCATTAGATGTCTGGCTCCCAGGACTTTTTGACTATACCTCTGAAAGTCATTTATACCGATATGTACAAAACCACTGACCATCTCACTGGCTTCACTAATAATCTATCCATAATTTAATGAGATTTGCTTCTTTTAATGTCTAGAAAACAGGTTAATCATGCAGTATTCATAGTCTTCAGAGAATATCCATTAAATTATTGATTTTCTGTCTATCACACCACTTGTTCTTGAGGTTATTTCCTCTGGAAAAAAAAATTATATGCAAGAAAACACTTAAACACTTAAAGCTGGAATGTGAGTTCCCCCCAACAGTCCATTCTCCTTTCTCATGGCATGATACATTCCTTTCACCAAGCTTGCTCTCTCTGGTACTACCTAAGAACATGAGCACACAGAGAAAATTAAATTCTTATTTAAACTCAAGATGCAAACATTTCCCAAAATGACAATATTCCCCTCCTTTACAGGAGTTGTAAACATTTATCTACAGGCCGGTGCTCTTCTATTTAGTTAGAATTTTAGTCAGCAGTATTTTGTTTATTTGTTCAGGATCTTGTATGTTTTTTCACTACATCTATAATACACTTCACCACCTGAACACCTGCTGAACTAAACTTAAACTTGTCCTGCCAGCAAAAAATTTTGAAATTATGCAATCTGCAATTCAGTCCATGGCAAGCACTTGGGTAGAATTTCTTCTATACCTTTCAACATACCTAACAACAATTAAAGAACTGCCTGCGTAGAAATATTGCCAACTGAAAAGTTAGTGAAGCGAGTTTAATCAAGTGAACTTGAGTAACATTTTTGCTAAGGAATTTTCTAATACTCATATTAAATGAGTACCATAATCACAATCTATCAGATTAACTTTAACATTAATCTAAAATTTTATGAATGTATTAAAAGGAAAATCAGTATGATCATGTAATCTCTAATTAATAAAAATAAAAATTTCATTCATTGAAAAGTTTTTATATATGTAGGCTATAAAGAAAATGTAAGACTATGGAAAAGGTTACTGAAAAATCAGCCATGATAACTGGAAAAAATATATTCTTATACAAAGGAAAACAACATCTTAATAAGTTACATTCCACATGGAAATTTTTAAATAGGTAAACATTAATATGTAACTAGCAAAAATTACAATTATATAAAACATAAATATAAAGCTTTATAACCAAGGTTATATGAAAGATATTTTTACTGAAATAGTTCATAATTAAATAAGAGTACTAAGAAATTTCAAAGAAAAGAAATGTTAATTTATAAGTCTCTCATTTGTGAAACCATTTTACTCTGGTTTCTAACACTAAGCCAGTAAATTTCCTAGTCATCTTAAAAATCAACAAGAAATAACTGAAGTTATCCGAATTAAAGACAAAGTTTTAAAAAAAGACCAAAACACATTTTAAAGAAAAACAGAGGAAGCAAGATTTCACATACAAATTAAAAGTTATCTTGAATACTTTAAGTTGACATAGAGGCATTAAACAAAGCAACTGAAGTTTTTAAGAGATGACAAAACAAAGGAAGAGAAACTGCTAAACCTGACTTCATTTGTGTTAATCAATACAAACATTAATTTAAACGAAAATTCTGTATATGAACGTGGAATTATTTGGGAGTTGTGTTTAAGCATGTGAAAAGCATAAAAAAAGAGAATTCCCTGTTTCCTTTTGGATGCTGCAGACAACAGCAACACAGCCTAGGGCACACTGCTGCGGATTTTAACTGTTGTATGGAACTACTCAAAATGCTTTTGATCCATTTTATCTTGCAAGTTAGCAAAGAAATGTTGCAATAAGAAACACCAACAAAGATCTGAAAAAGTTAAGCTCTGGATTACCATATTGTGTTCTCTTGCCATTCAATGCTTCATACAAAGGCAGTGGTGTTCAAAGTAAGGAAAAAAAAGTGGAGGGAGAGAGAAAAAAGAGAAACTGGTTTCAGAGAGCGCAAAGCACAAAGTAAATAATATTCTTCTACATCCCTTCTTTTTCACAGATTGGATGTTAAAAGAGTTGCAGCAATTAGGCTTTTGTTAATTACCAGCTGTTGAAACAGATGTGTTGACTATCCTTATTAGCCAACAGTTGGGTGAGAAGAACAATTGATGCTCCCTAAAACCAACAGCCAGCTGCTCTGCAGTAATTATCTCCAATTAATAATACAGGTGATAAAGGCAAAAAGCTCCTATCCCACTGTTTCAATAACTTTGGTAGTTTCAATAACTATGGCTTTATCATTACACAGTAATAGAGAATACATTTATTACAACAAGTAAGGTTGTGTATTTGACTCTCATTAACCCTATGGTAGTTTCCATTATGCAATTTCTGGAGAAGGAAATCAGACAAGTGCTAAGAGTAGAAGCAGACATTCGGTAGGCTTTTATTTATCATATTTCAAATGTCACTGCCAACTTACTTTTCTAGTACTAACAATAATAGCTAAGCATTAAGTTCTTTGAAAAAGAGAAGCATAACTAAAATCTGTTCTTTTTGATTTCCAGGTGTTTTCACTGATCATGTTTTATATTCAGTTCACTGAAGCAATATATTTCCTCTTGGTAGGACTAAATATCAGTGTCTTGTTCCCTAGTTTACATTTCCTCAGTGACTGGTAGAAGCAATTTTACCAAACCCAAAAAGAATTTACTTCGTAGAAGTAAACATTATTTTATGTACACAAGGAGATCAGCAAAGCAAACAAGCAAGCAGGAAAACAAAACATAAAACCTTATTTTTATTTTGTAGACATCATCTTATACAATATTCAAGTTTCTAAGTATGATGATGTTAAAAAAGAAACATCACAATGGAGCATACGAATAAAATAGGAATAATTATATGTATAAAAATTACTTTTCCTATTTTCTATTGTCAAATGTTCATATTAAAATTTCACTTAAAAGAAATGTAAAACAAAGATTTTAAACAAGCCAGGCATCCACCTCTATCCTACAAAAGAGGTATCTACAAGAATTTACAACCATATCTATTCACTAATTAGAGAACACTTAAAGACACTGTCTTTCTGAAAATAAGGATTAGAGCTGGATGAATACACCCCTTTCACAAACCTTCCTCATGTCTCTGTTGGGTCATCATAAGCAGCTTGTTCTTCCAGAGTTAAATACAAAAGCTACTGATTATCAGTTCTGAACGCCCTCAGTTAGGTATCAGGACAATTAATAGGGACAGAAACTTTAAAAAACATGTAAATAAATCATTTCACCAAAAGAGGCTGTAATAAAAAAAAATAATGAACAAAGGCAAACTTTCTATAGAAATATTATTTAGGTTTCCACTTGGGCACTCTGGCTTTCCAATATGAAAAATCAAAAGCTTGCCACATTCCATGTAATTACAGGACTTTCAATATTTATATAATTATATAATTACAAACAAGAGAGATAAGCACATTACAAAAAAAGAGAAAGATGGTCCATTTCTATGAAACCAATTTCCCATGAAAATTTGTAATATTTAAAACTATATAATTCATAAGGAAGCTTCTGATATACAGAAGCTAGCAAAATGTGCAAATAGAGGAGCAAACTGGTGGTTTTAATGTCTGGACATCTTTATTAGGCCGTAGAATTTATTCTGTGATTTCTCAGTTCTAAGACAAGACCTAATTTCTCACATAGTATTGTTAAGAGCAAACATCTACCCTGACACTGGAGCAGTCCTCCTTTCCCTCTGCACTATGCAGGAATACTGGAAAAGTACACATGTGACATAGCAGCTGATCATGCTTTCTCTTCTCTGTGGAAAGGTACAGGTTGTGGTTACCATCCAAGGCAGCCATAGCTACTACTGAAGCAAGAGGGCTGTCCTCTCATTATATCCTAGGTGACTTAAACACAGGGAAGACAGAAGTGAAACCTACTCCTAAACTCACTGCTGTTTAAAAATAAGCCAGGAAATATATATCCGCTCTCTTCCACAAAAAAAAAGAATGGCAATATGTAGTGAATATCTGATTCCTGTACACAATTCTTCTAAATGCTGCTGTTTTGAAATTTAAAAATACCTAGGGATAACTCAGAACAGTACTCAAGTATTCACAGCTAATTTCAACAGGGGGTGCTTCAGATATCTTATTTTCACACCAATTTCAATGCATTTCAATTTAAGAATTTTACTGTATGATTTAATAACCTGGGATACACATCTGCATTTTCTCATCCATAACATACATTTCCACTGTTCAGCATGCCTTTCCCACCTTGCTCACTGGCACACTCATTAACTTGCTCTGCATTCTTTCAAATCTCCCCACAAAAACTGTTCTTTGTCCTATGCTTCACTTCACCTTGTGTATATATATCTATTATAGCATTCATCTAATTACATTTGCATTTTTTGTACATTTATCTACCCAATAGATGGCAAATTTCTTTTCCTTTTAGTATTTCCAGCATGTAGTATATACGATCTTATTATATTTTCAGTGAATATAAATATTGAAAAATAAAAAAGATATCTTTGTCTACTTATTGTTCAAAAAGTAAATTTTTAAAATGTAAATCATTTCATACAAAGATACGGTTTATTTAATTTAGGTTGACCCACCATGTATATCCCCATGAATAGAAAATTTTATCCTCTTAACTGAAATAATCAATTTGGCTTTACTGAATTTCATATTCCACATACTAATTCCAGTTTTACATCACCTCATAATTGATACACCTCATAAATAAAGGTAAAACTTTAAAAGTAAAAATAAGGTTTTTTAAAACCTCTTCTATCCTCACTTACCACTCCTACAGTTTACTTGAAATAGTTTAAAACTGTAGTCCATGCCATATTTTGGATTTTTCCTGTTGTATGTTACATATTTTGAGAATCCTTTCTCAACGCATATCACAATTAAAATCATCTTATCACTGCTTAAATTTATCTATAAATTTTAAGGCATATTGGCTACCACTGGTTCTTATACATTATCTTTCCTTCTTTTGAGATCTGTTTTACTTTTCTTTAGGCTATGATGCTTCTTCAAGTAAGGATAAATAGGAACTTTCTTAGACTTACTTGTTAAAAAACAAAAGTCTTTGCTTTGCCCACTTGTATAAATGATATTTTGGATAGATATAGGATTCTTAGATTGCAGTATTTCCTGTAAGATTTATTAATATAGTTGCACTGTACTACTATCAGTTTTGCAGGTGAGAAATTTAATACAAGTATGATGCTCTTTCCTCTGCAAACCATTATTCCTATGCTGGAAAGGAAACATTTTCTCTTCACCAAGAGTACAGATATCTTAGCCAGATATATCTATACTTTTAACATATGTATATAAATTTACATATGAATAACAAATTTATTCTACCCAGTCCTTGCGATGTACTTTCATTTTGATAACTTGAGTTTTTCTTTGGTTCAAGTGAATTTTCATCTATTATTTCTTTGAATATGGTTTCCCTTACATCTACTCCTTTCACTTCTAGAGTTACTCCTGTTTTCCACACACTAGGTTTTCTTTGTCTAGCATTTCACTCCAATTCTTTGTTTTCTCCCTTTGTTCTTCCAGATCACTAGATTTTTGTCCCTGATCATTCTGTTGTTCAAATCTCCTATGATATCTTTTTGTTAATGCTGGTCTATTTTGATCACTCCCTCAAAATATCTGACCCTCCATAAGAAGTCTTATTCTAAGTTTTAAGTTTTCTTCTTGTACTAAAATAGCTTCAATTGGTGCCAACTGTGTGGTAGAATATGGTCTTTCTCCATGCAGCAATCAAATTCTCTGAATTATATGTGGACTCTCAAGCCTATTCATATCAGCCCATATGGGTTCCCTCAGCACATTTGAAAACTACAGCAGCGTATTTGGAAGAGTGGTGATGAGCAAGATTTAGTAAGCAGTTTCTTCATTAGGCAGATTGGCAAGTTTCTCTTAGGGCATGATCATTAACTGGACAGAGATAGCTTCTTTCCAAGACAAGAGGGCCTACTGGAGCTCTGGTATTCAGGGAAAAAACAACTTTTATTCCACCACTTCTTTTCCTATCATTCATTCAAACTTTTAAAAGTTGTATTTGTTTTCCTTTTGTACAAATGGCAAATAGTCCTCCTTTTGGATCATAATATTGATTCCATAGGGAGTTAGTATTGATCTTGCAGGGTTCATTGAACTTTGTCCTATCCTTATCAATGACCTCCAGTCCCAGTAATTTGAACTTATGCACTTCATTCATGAAATACTCCAACAGCCTCCAAGCCAGTCTTTCCTACCTTCCTATACCTGCCCTAGTTAACTCTATTAAAACCTGTGAGATTACTTTCCTCCAACTCTGGTATTATCAAGTCATACATTTTATCATTCCTCCAGGAAAAAATCATCAGAACTGCCTTATTTCTATCATACCAAGTACAACCTCCCTTGCTTCACTTTCAACAGTCCACTCTCTGACATCAGAGTTGTCCACAGGCTGACCAACCATTTTGGGAAACCCCTCCATGGGATGTAAAAAGTTCTGATCTTTGGCAATGGGTGCAGAAGTTTGGCAGGGGGGAGTACAAACTCATATGGTAGTCCAAAAAATAGGGCTGAAAGCAATACTGGTTTTAGTATCTGATGGACACAGCAAAATTATCTGCCTTTTCCTCTGCAGTTGCTGCTTTTTTCTCTGGCTACTAATTTAGCAACCATGATTTGTGGTTCACAATCATGGATCATTCATCATTGCATCACTCCTAGTGATGCAACGTAAGTTCAACAAAGGTACATTGTCAATGTTAACAGTTCATCTCTGACTTCCTCTGTGCAGTAATTGTTGTGCTTTGTATCAAGATAGTGCTAGTTTAATGTTTAACACAGTGAATATTATGAACATGCTTTCTAAGAGTTCAGATAATGAAAATGAGAATGACAATCCCAATGCTGGCATGACCCAGACATCACCAAAAATGAAGGCTAAACGAGAGGACACATGCACAGGTAGATTAGGCAGATAAACAATCAAAACAGAACATACTGTAAGATATGCAGAGAGAATTTGGGTTTGGACATGCTGGAGAGGGAGATGTGAAAGAACATATGGAAACTGAATCTCCCAAGTCTGGGGTGAGACAGGCAAGCGTTTCTAAATCAATCAAAAGGGTTTTTTTTGTTTTTTTTGTCTCCTCAAATCACACCAATAATAATACATTACATCAGGCTGCATTAGCCTGGGCATACTACACAAAACAGACACAAGTTATTGTTTTGTTTCCTTGACTGTTCTATGAAACTGAGTAAAATTACCTATTTTGGCTCAGAGGCTGCAACTACGGATAAACAAAAAAGGATTTTGATAAGAGTTGTGCTGGCCCCTTACAGTGTAGTGCTGAGTTTGTCAGCACTTAATGGCAATCACGCTTTCTATACCATGTCAAGTGATGTGCCAAGTCAGAGCAACAAAAATCATCCTTCCTACTTATTAGGTACTTTCATTTGACAAACGGAGTTTCAAACTGTCTTCTTGATTTCTATGAGGGTTTTAAACCATAGAAAACATAAAACAAAAGATTGTTGATATCTTGTCCAAATATAAACTAGACTTTTCTCATTTATCTGGATATTAGGCAGACAGTGTAAATGCAAATTTCGGCAGTTTCTTTTCAGTCTATAAACTTCTTCCCAAAGAAAATGAAAAGATCTTACCTGTCAAATGTCCCGTATACCTTGTATGCAATACTTCTAAGACAGGGGTATGATCTGTTTACCTGTGATACTGAGGCTTTTATAACGAAAGTTTTTGTTCACTTTTGATTCTCTCAAAACATGCAAAATTATTTAATGAGATTTTTTACTTTATAGAAATGGAGGTAGACAGCCTCCTTAGATATGTGCCTATGATGGCTATCATTGTTGCTGGCCATAGAAAAGATATTAAAAGGCTGGCCTGTAATAAAATCATATTTTCAAAGTACAGACAAAAAAAATGCCCTTCTATGGTTTGGAAACACAATGAGGATATTTATATGCTTTTCTCTAAAACTGTTTGATGACCACTGAAAAAGCTATAATGAGCCTAAAGAAGGAAGAGTGGACCACCTGAGTTGTTTGATGTTATGTGTAGGTTGTGAAAAATACTTATATGACCAAAAAACAAACAAAGAAGACCATTTTTTGGAATAAAACAGTTTTAGAACTCAAAGTCACCAGGAAGCAGCATTATATTAGTTTCCTAGGACTACTGGAACAAATTACCAGAGATTGGGTGGGTTAAAACCACAAGAATTATTCTCTCACAGTTCTGAGGCCAGAAGTTCAAAATCAAGGTGTCAGTAGGATTGCTTTCTTCCAGACACTATGAGAGAATCTGTTTTCTGCCTTCTTCCTGGCTTCTGGTGGTGGCCAGCAATCCTTAGCATCCCTTGGCTTGTGTACACATCACTCCAATCTCTGCCTCTGTCATCACATGGTTTTCTTTCCAGTGTCTTCTGAGTCTGTGTCCAAATTTTCCTCTTACAAGGACACCAGTTATTAGATTAGGGTCCACCTTCATGCAGTATAATCTCATTTTAACTTGATTACATTTGCAAAGATTTGATTTCCAAATAAGGTCACATTAATAGGTACCAGGGACTAGAACTTAAGGATTTTTTAGGAGGACACAATTCTACCCACTACAGGCAGACAAGTTAAACAGGACTTTCTCAATTTCTGTAGTAAACTGTAACTTATTTGGAATCCAATTGTGAATACATGAGTTCAAACTACTTCTGTGTTCAACTGATGCTGAGAAAGCCTTTGAGAAAATTCAACATCCATTCATGATAAAAACTCTATAGAACGTCTTTGTTGTGATAGAGAGTATCTACAAAAAATTATAGCTAACAACATACTTAAAGATGAAAGACTGAATGCTTTTCCCCAAGATTGGGAACAAGGCAATGAAGTCCACTCTCACCACTCTTATTCAACACAGCTGGGAGTTCCAGTCAGTGCAATAAAGAAAAAAGAGGAAAGAAGAGACATACACATGTGAAAGGAAGAAATTAAAGAGTCCTTATTTATAGATAAATGATTGCCTGTGTTGAAAATACCAAGGAATCTTAAAAAACATCCCAAAATCCAAAAAACCTAGAACTAATAAGTGGGTTCATCAAGGCTGCAGAAAACAAGATAAACAAACCAAAATCAATTGTATTTCTGTATACTGGCAATATACAACTGGAAACACAAAATTAAAAACAATATTATTTACAATATTGATAATAAATACTTAAGTGTAAATCCAACAAAGCTTGTACAAGATCTGTATGCTCAAAACGACAACTACTATTAAAGAAATCAAAGAAGACATAAATGGAGACACATACCGTGCTCATGGACTGTAAGATTCAAAATAGTAAAGATGTCAATTCTACTTGAATCGATCTATAGGTCAATTCCTTGCAAAATCTCAGCACGATTTCTTGTAGATGTAGAAAGCTGATTTAAAAACTTACACAAGGTAAGGAAAGTAGAATAGCTAAAATAATTTTGAAAAGAAGAATAAAGTTGGAGTAATCACACTATTTAATTTTAAGACTTCCTATAAAGCCACAGAAATCAAGACAGCTGGTATTGGTGAAGGGATAGACAGACAGATCAACAGAACAGATTGGCTAGTCCGGAAGTGAAGCCACACAAATATGGTTAATTGTTTTTTTGATAAAGGTGCAAAGCAATTCAACAAAGAGAGTCGAGTCCTTTAACAAATGGTGTTGGAACAGTTAAACATCCATATGCAAAAAAAAAAAAAGACTTCAACCTGTCACATGTTACAGAAAAGTTAACTCAAAATGGATAAGTCTAAATGTAAAATGTAAAACTATGTAACTTCTAGAAGAAAATGTAGGAGAATATCTTTATGACCTAGGATTAGGCAAAGAGTTCTTAGGATGATGCCAAAAACACAGTCCATAGACAAAATAATAGATTAACTGGAATTCATAAAAATCAAAAACATTTGTCCCACCAAAAGTACTAAAAAAATAGCTAATAGATCAAAATTCCATCCATCAGTGGTCCCCACAACTGGTTACATATGAGAATCACCTGGAGAACTTTTTAAAAACAGATTTTCAGGTCCTATCACAGACCTACTGAATCAGATCCTCTGAGGGAGGGCTTTAGAATCTGTATTTTTTAAAAACTCTACAGGTAATTTTGATACACAGCTGATCCACAGACTATCATTTGGAAACAGCTGTTATAACAAGAGAATACAGGACTGAGAGCACAGCAGATGGAATAGCTCTGAATAGAAGGAGCGATGTCACCTCTGAGACATTAGGAAAGCAAATAAGGATGAGGTTGAGAGATCATACTTACTAGACCCATTTTCTCTGTGAAGTAAGATGCAAGTTTATCTTCTCAGAGAGAAAGAGGAAGAGCACTGGAATTAAGACCTCTAGAAGAATAGTGGAAGTTAGAAATGGTTGTTGTAGAGATCATGCTAAAAGAATCGCTAAGGGGCACTGAGGACAAAATTAAGGTTGAAGATAAAGCCACAATCACAGCAATTGACTCAACTGGGTAATTATTTTTTATAGTAGTTTAGGATTAAGAATGAAGAAACTGTACTGTATATATTTTGATGTCACCGCAATAACATAATGGTGACAAATTTGTGATGGATCTGTAATTCAGACCACATTTGAACCTCGCTTATGCCACAATTTCCCAAACTGAGTGACAGGAAACTCGCAACCGATGTTAACTTGTGCTAAGGGAACAAAGGGTCCCTTGGTCATATAAGTGTCCCTGCTGTACTTTAAATCTCCTTTAGAAATGAACAAAGAACATTAGAATATTAAAGACTTTGAGAAATCCCACAAAGAAATTTGTTTAATCTTGTTTAATAAGTATGCAAACTTATTTTCCGGGGAAGACTGCTTTTCAACACACTTATTAACATTCCCTCACTACATTACTTGCAGTTTTGGAAACTGGGAACAAAATATCGATTTATCACATTGTATTTGATCTATTTGATGCAAGATATTCAGGTAAAAAATTCCAAGATTCCAAGTTTCCAAACATTCACAAAATTCTATAATTAACTAAACATATTTTTATGTAGATTTTATTATATTTTTAAAAGATTTTTTTGATGTGGACCATTTTTAAAGTCTTTATTGAATTTGTTACAGTACAGCTTCTGTTTTATGTTTTTTTTAAAGTCTTTATTGACTTTGTTACAATATTGCTTCTGTTTTATATTTTTGGTTTTTTGGCCCCAGGCATGAGGGATATTAGCTCCCCGACCAGGGATCAAACCTGCACCCCCTGCATTGGAAGCTGAAGTCTTAACCACTGGACCTCCAGGGAAGTCCCCTTCATGTAGATTTTAAATGTATTTCTAACAATAATGTTGGACAAAACACTAGGACATCCTGGATACCTAAAGAGTCCTTTCTTAAATCACAAATTAATGGAACAAAACCAACATCAAACTCCTTAATTTATCACAAAGAATTATAGTCAAGGTCCAACCATTACTGCAGATTTTGGCATGAGGAAGGTCCATCTTACTCCATTTCCAATGATTTTTACTATTAAGTTGTTATAGATAATAAACAAAGAAAGGAAAAAGGTGAAGAAAATGAGATTGTACAGTTTTCTTTTGGCAATGCATCTCTGGGGGAAATAAAGGTGAATGAGGTTAGTAATCCGCAGCTCTATTTTACTGGAGAAATGGGGGTGAGACCTTAGTCCTCTGAGGCCTAAAGAGTTAGGAAAGAATTTTTGATAGGTTGTTAGGTGATCTGACATAAGTTTACTGTGGGCAGAGCTAAGGATATGTACCTTATGTGTTAAAGTGAGAGGATGAAAAATAGCCCATGATATTATCTCTACTTTCTCACTTTTCATTCATTCATTCATTCAACCTCACAAACTGAGGTTTGCTTCCATCAAAATATGAAAAGTTAAGGTGAAAACAACATTCAAACTGGTTACGTGTATGCATACATATCCTTCCTACACTGTATTTTTTTTCTATATTTCAGATGTATCCTCCTTTGACACGGGTCTCCCTTTAACTACCACTCCATCTGTCTAGTTATACAGCAAACTGATACTTGTTTACATTATCTTTACTTTCTCATTACACATTTTCTCTTCAGCTTACTCCCCCAGAGCATTTATACCCATTGCTCCACTGAAAATGCTCCTACTGAGGTCACCATATAAGTCTCCGCAGAGTCAAATCCAGCGAAAAGTATTTTTCTTCATTTCACTAGATGGACTATACAGCAATTGAAAGAGTTGACCATATCCCTCTCTGACTTGAAAATGTCCTTGATTTCCTAGCTACTCCACTCTCCTGTATTTCTTCCTACTCTCCTTTGCTGTTCCTTTTCTCTCCTCTCCTTCACCTCAAATATGTTAGAATGACACAGGGCTTCATCTTGTTCCTCTTCTCTATCTGTATTCTTCCCTTAATACTCTAATCTAGACCCATGGCCTATTAACCATGTATATAGATGATGCTAAAAATTTACATCCCCCGCCCTGGCTTCCTCTCTGAGAACCCCAAATGTCTGTACCTAACTGCTACCATGGTATATTCAAAGTGACTAAAGTGAAAACTAACATAGCCCAATGAAAACTTTGAGTTCTACCCTATCTCTTCTCCTCTTTCTTACCTCAACTGCAATACTACCATTTGCGCAGCCTAAAATCAGAACACTGATCCTTGAATCTTCTCTTTCCTTTAAGTTACTCCCCCAAGCACCCCCAACCAATGAACACAATCACCATCACTATGATATCCAAACATGGAATGCAAACATAAAAGTACTTTCAGACATTGTCTTGAACCCATCTACTCTTTCTACTTCTTAACACCCTAATCTAAGCCACTATCATCTCTCATCTAAGCTAATATAATAGTACCCTAATGGTTCTCCCTGCTTCTATTCCTACCCTTTACAAACTCTATTACACATAGTAGTAGCCAGCATGATCTGCTTAAACCTTAAATTATGTCTCTCATTTGCTATTAAACACCACTGATACACACTTATCATAAAATCCAAAGTCTTATCAATGTAAAAGTCACTTTAAAAACATAATAAAGTTCCAGCTTACCTTTTATTCCCCCAAGTTTTAAAAATGTGGTAAAATACACATAACAAAATTTATCATCTTAACTATTTTTAAGTGTACAGTTCAGTGGTATTAAACATATTCATAATGTTCTGCAATCATCACCACCATCCATATCCATAATTTTTTACATTATGTAAAACTGAAACTCTATGCCCATTAAATAATAACTCTCTATTTCCCTCCGCCCCCAAGCCCCTGGCAACCACCATTTTACTTTGTTATGATTTTGGCTACTCTAAGTATCTCATCTAAGTGGAATCATAAAGTATTTGTCTTTTTGTGACTGGCTTATTTCATTTACCATAATGTCCTCAAGGTTCATTCATGTTGTACCATATGTCAGAATTTCCTTCCTTTTTAGGGGTGAATAATATTCAATTGCATGTATTCACCACATTTTGCTTATCCATGGACACTTGGGCTGCTTACACATTTTACCTATTTTGAATAATGCTTCTATGAACATGGGTATAAAAATATCTCTTGAGACCCTGCTTTCAATTATTTTGGCTACATACCCTGAAGTGGAATTGCTGGATCATATGGTAGTTTTATTTCTGATTTTTTGAGGAATACCATACTGTTTTCCACAGCAACTGAACCATTTTACATTCCCACTAACAGTGCACAAGGGTTCCAATTTCTCCACATCCTCACCAACGCTTATTATTTTGTCTTTTTTTTTTGATGGTAGCCATCCTAATGAGTGTGAGGGAGTGTATCTTTGTAGTTTTGACTTGCATTTACCTAATGATTAGTGATGCTGAGTATCTTTTCATGTGCTTATTGGTTATGTGTATACCTTCTTCGGAGAAATGGTTATTCAAGTCCTTGCCCTTTTTTTAATTGGGTTGTTTTGGTTTTTTGCTGTTGAGTTTTAGAAGTTATCTATATATTCTGGATATTAATTCCTTATTAATCATCAATATATGATTTGCAAATATTTTCTCCCATTCCATGCACTGTCTTTTTACTCTGTTGGTATTGTCTTTTGGTGAACAATTAAATAAAATTTTAATGAAATCCAACTTATCAATTTTTTCTTTGGTACCTATGTTTTTTAGATTCATATCCAAGAAATCATTGCCAAATTCAATGACATGAAGGTTTTGCCCTATGTTTTCTTCTAAAAATTTTATGATTTTAGCTGTTATATTTAGGTCTTTGGTCCATTTTGAGTTAATTTTTATATGTGGTGTTAGGTAAGGGTCCAACTTCATTCTTTTGGGTGTGGATATCCAGTTTTCCCATAATCATTTATTGAAAATACTGTCCTTTCCCCACTGAATGGTTTTGGCACTGGTGTCCAAATTCATTTGATTTTATATATATATATATACATATATATACGTGAAAGTTTATTTCTGGGCTCTTTTATTCTACTCTATTGGTCTATATGCCTGTCTTTGTGCCAGTAACACAGTGTTTTGATTACTACAGCTCTGTAGTAAGTTTTGAAATCAGGAATTTTGAGTACTTTGTTCTTTTTCAAGATTGTTTTGACTATTTGGGTCCCTTGAGATTCCATATGAATTTTAGGATGGGTTTTTCTATTTCTGCAACAAATGTTATAGGGATTTTGATAGGGATTTTTCATTAACTCTGTAGATTGTTCTTGGTAGTATTGTTTAACAATATTAAGTTTTCTAATCCATGAACATGGGATGTGTTTCCATTTATATATGTCTTCTTTAATGTCTTTCATCAATTTTCTTTTGTAGCTTTCATTGTACAAGTCTTTCCTCTCCTTGGTTAAGTTAAATGCTAAGTATTTTATTCTTTTTGATGCTATTATAAATGGAATTGTTTTCATAATTTCCTTTTGAGATTGCTCATCATTAGTATATAAAAATGGAACTGATATTTGTATTTTGACTTGGAATTTTGTTACTCTGTTGACTTATTAGCTCTAATGGTGTTCTGGTGGACTCTTTAGGGTTTTCTATGTAAAAGATCATGATCATCTGCAAAAAAGAGATCCAGCTTAACTTTCAGATCTAATTTTATATATCTATTCCCCTCTCACTCACTGTGTTCCAGCCATTTTGAATTTCTTCCTATTTACTCACTACATCATGTATATTCCTGCCTCCGAATGTTTATTTTATCAACTCCCCTACCCCCAAATGCTCTTCCCATAAGTTCTTGTTTGCCAGGTTCATTGTCATTCAGCTGTTCTTATTCTAGCTTCCTGAGGTAGAATCTTAGAATATTCGCTTTTGCCTTTTTGCTTTTCTAATAAATACATTTTAAGTATTATCCCTTTCCCTCTATGGTCTGTTTGAGTTGCAAAGTTCTCTCTCTCTCTAACTCCCCCCTGCCCCCACTGTGTGTGTGTATCAGGTTGTTAACTATATTGTTGAAATCTTCTATATCCTTTCTGATTTTGATTTGTTTGTTCTATCAATTACTGAGAAAGATGTGTTAAAATCTACCACATGATTGTAAATCTATTTCTCCTTTCAGTTCCATCAATTTTCACTTTATATATTCTGAAACTACTATTGGGTGTATATAGATTTAGAATTGTTATATCTTCTTTATATTTATAAATGTTAGATATCCTTTATTTCTAATATAATCCTTCTTAAAGTCCACTTTGTTTGCAATGAATATAAATACCTCAGCTTTATTTTAACACCTGCATAATGTTTCTTTTGTCACTCTTGACTTTCAGCTTTTTGTACCATTATAATTTAAGGTGTATTTCTTATAAGCAGAACACAGCTGGGTTTTGTTTTATAACATAGTCTGACAATCTCTGTTTTTTAATTAGAATATTTGTCCTTTTCATTTAGCAAATTACCCTTATTACAATTATGTTTACAATTTTCATCTTGGTTTCCATCTGATCCATTTTTTGCATTCCTTTTCTCTCTTTTATCATCATCTTTTGGATCATTCAATATATTCTATTATACCACCAACCTCCTTTAGTAGCTCCTAAGTATACATTGTTTCCTCTCTGATCTTTATTATTTCCTTCCTTCAGCTGACTTTAGGTTTTGTTTGTTCTTCTTTTTCTAATTCTTTTAAGTGGTAGCTTAGGTTGTTTATTTGAGATTTTTCTTGTTTTTTAAGGAAGGCCTGTATTGCTATGAAATTCCCTCTAAAAACTGCTTTTGTTGCATCATATAGATTTTGTATGGTTGTGTTTTCATTGTCATTTGTCTCAAGGTATTTTTAAATTTCTACTTTGATTTCATTGTTGTTCTAAGCATGCATTGTTTAACATCCTTTTTCATGGTTATCTTAGAGATTCTAACTTCTAATTTGTTTTCCTGAATTTTAACTAATAGGAACAGTTACTTTTATCAGTGATGCTGAGACATTTTGAGTACATTACATGTCTGCTGGCATTAGGGTTATTTTTGCCATGCATTTTAGTTATAAATACATTTTAAACCTCAGAAGACATTATTGTTGTTGTTTTTGAATAGGCTACATTAAGTCAATATTTGAATGTTTCTCAGTACACTTATCCTTTTGGTTGCTCTTCATTCCTTCCTACATTTCTGTGTTTATGTTTGGTATTGTTTTCCATTTACCTGGAAATTTACTATTTCTTTACTATTTACTATTTCTTTCAATGCAGACATGCAAATGACTAATTCTCTAAGTTTTTGTCCTTTCACTTTGAAGGATATTAAACTGGGCATAGAATTCTACATTGGCAACTTTTTCCAGAGCTTTAATTATGTCATTCTACTCTCTTCCGGCTTCCATTATTTCTATTGAGAAGGCAGCAGTCAGTCTTATTGTTGTTCTTTGAACAAACCATTTTCCTTAGTCTGCTTTCAAGATTTTTCTCCGTCTCTCTGAAGTTCATAACTTTTACTATGTTGTGTCTATGTGTGGTTTTCATTTATTTATCCTGCTGGAAATTCTTAGAACTTCATGAATTTGTGGTTTGAAAGTATTCCATCAGTTTTGGAAAAATCTTGGTTGTTATCTCTTCAACTATTGCTTCTGTGCCACTCTTTTCCTCATCTCCTTCATTGACTCCAATTACACATATGCTGGGCTATTTAAATTTCACCTGTCTTCTCAGATACATTTTTTTTTCACCCAAATTTCTTTGTATCTCTGTGCTTCAATTAAAAAAATTACTGTCAATCTGTTATTTAGTTTAATAATCTTGTCTTCTGCCCCTACACCAATCTAATGAGCTTGCAATTTCAGATATTGTATTCTTCAGTTCTAGAATTTCCAATTGATCCTTTTATAGAGGTTCCAATTTTCTGGTGAGATACTTAATCTGTTTATCTGCTTTCTCTTTCATTTTCTCTATCTTTTTGAATATTTTAATCATAGCTATTATTTCTTTTTCCAATTTATCCCTCCCCCCCTTATCCCCTGGTAACCATAAGTTTGTTTTCTACATCTGTAACTCTATTTCTGTTTTGTAGATAAGTTCATTTATACCTTTTTTAGATTTCACATATAAGCAATATCATATGACATTTGTCTTTCTCTGTCTGACTTAACTTCACTCAGTATGACAATCTCTAAGGTCCATCCATGTTGCTGCATGTGCCATTATTTCATTCTTTTTTATGGCTGAGTAATATTCCATTGTATATATATACCACATCTTCTTTATCCATTCTTCTGTTGATGGACATTTAGGATGCTCCCATGTCCTGGCTATTGTAACTAGTGCTGCAATGAACATTGGGGTGCATGTATCTTTTCAAATTATGGTTTTCTCCAGATACATGCCCAGGAGTGGGATTGCTGGATCATATGGTAGCTTTATTTTTAGTTTTTTAAGGAAACTCCATACTGTTCTCCATAGTGGCTGCACCAATTTACATTCCCACCAATAGTGCAGAAGGGTCCCTTTTCTCCACACCCTCTCCAGCAGTTATTGTTTGTAGGTTTCTTTGACGATGACCATTCTGAGTGGTGTGAAGTGATACCTAATTGTAGTTTTGATTTGCATTTCTCTAATAATTAGTGATGTTGAGCATCTTTTCATGTGCTTTTTTAGCCATCTGTATGTCTTCTTTGGAGAACTGTCTATTCAGATCTTCTGCCCATTTTTTTGATTGGGTTGTTTTTTGATACTGAGCTGCATGAGCTGTTTGTACATTTTGGAGATTAATCCCTTGTCAGTTGCTTCATTTCCAAATATTTTCTCCCATTCTGAGGGTTTTCTTTTCATTTTGTTTATGGGTTCCTTTGCTGTGCAAATGGTTTTAAGTTTACTTAGGTTCCATTTATTTTTGTTTTTATTTCCTTTACTCTGGGAGACAGACTGAAAAAGATTTTGCTGTGATTTATGTCAGAGTGTTCTATGTTTTCCTCTAAGAGTTTTATAGTATCCGACCTTACACTTAGGTCTTTAATCCATTTTGAGTTCATTTTTGTGTATGGTGTTAGGGAATGTTCTAATTTCTTTTTTTACATGTAGCTGTCCAGCTTTCCCCGCACCAGTTGTTGAAGAGACCCATTTTGAGTTTATTTTTGTGTATGGTGTTAGGGAATGTTCTAATTTCTTTTTTTACATGTAGCTGTCCAGCTTTCCCCGCACCAGTTGTTGAAGAGACTGTCTTTTTTCCATTGCGTGTGTGTGTGTGTGTGTGTGTGTGTGTATATATATATATATATATATATATATATTTTTTTTTTTTTTTTTTTTTTAACAACAAGAGATTTTTTTCTTTTTTTTTTTTTTTTAACAAGAGAAAAACTTTATTTCAAACAGGGTCAGTGGTATGCATGCTATAGCAAAGGCTGGTTGTAAAAGCAGTTTCATTTCAAACCTGAATTGATGCACAAATGTAACACTGTTTAATAATCAATTACTGCTAAAATGTGGATTAAATCCATCAATCTGCCAATTCTGACATTTATTATAGACCCTATTATTTACTTTAGTAGTAGAGGGTAATTTTCCTCAGAAGAAAATGAAAACAACCTTACATTTCTACTAATGTAATGAACTGTATCCCCAGTATTGCTCTGAAATTATACCCCTAGGTTGTTAAGAGAAATTCTAACTTCATCCAAATGTATTATTTAACTGATAATCTTTAGTCATCATCTACTGTTGGCTTGATGTTACTCCTCTTATCTGACCCCAACAATTAAATTCCAGTGTTTCTCAACTCTTCAGCTAAGGGCTATTTTTTCTCCTACTTCTGTGCACACAGGATTAGTGAGAACTATTTTACCCAAATCAGCCTTGACTGTACTAATTCTTCCTCTTGTTGAAAGGGATCTTATGTTCACCATAAGCACTTCATTCTTAGACAGCTTTTGCACCTTTGCTGCTTTTTTGTCTCCTTCTGTGCATACACCAAGAAGTCATCTAAGTAGGAAATAGGAAATTTCCAATTCTGTGAAGATGTCAGGTAAAGCTCCAACTGCACCAAGCACCTGCCCCACCATTCTGTCAGCTCGGCACAAAGTGGGGTCAATTTTTGTTCCAACTCCAATAAGACCCCCTGGAGCAGCATACTGAAGATCACTGTGTTCCACAAAAAGTGATACAATTTTGGAAAAGATTGGTTTACACATGAGTTTTACTTCACTATCTTTGGAAACAATACCAGGTCTGACTGCTATCTCCTGGCCCACCTGAAACATGTAAGTGAGTAATCAAAATATGTGGGACAACACAAAGAAATATGGAACGTTTCATGAATTTGTGTGTCATCCTTGCGCAGGGTCCATGCTAATCTTCTCTGTATTGTTCCAATTTTAGTATATGTGCTGCCAAAGCGAGCACTCTCCACTGTATATTTTTGCCTCGTTTGTCACAGATTAGGTGACCATAGGGGCATGGGTTTATCACCGGACTTTCTATCTGTTCCATTGATCTATATTTCTGTTTTTGTGCCAGTACCATACTGTTTTGATGACTGTAGCTTTGTAGTATAGCCTGAGGTCAGGAAGTCGGATTCCTCCAGCTCCATTTTTCTTTCTCAACACCACACTGTGTTGATGACTGTAGCTTTGTAGTGAGGTCAGGAAGTCGGATTCCTCCAGCTCCATTTTTCTTTCTCAAGATTGCTTTGGCTATTTGTGGGCTTTAGTGTTTCCATACATATTGTAAAATGTTTTGTTCTAATTCTGTGAAAAATGCCATTGGTAATTTGATAGGAATTGCATTGCTATTATTAAGTCCTTGTCCATCTAACTCCATCTAATATCTGGATCAACTTTGAGGTGTTTTATATAATGTGCATTTCTCTTGGTTTTGGTCATGTAGTCTTATCTTTTTTTGTGCCTAGTAATTTTCAACTGAATGCCTGTCATTACTTGTAAAATAATGGTAGAGATTTCAGACATTATTTATTCTGGAGGTTCAGCCTTACTTATGCCAGGCAGATGGAGTAGGAAGTGATCACATTAATTCAAACAAGAACTGTTACAGTTGTAAATGCCAGTCTGTAGCCTTTGGTTCTCATAAACCAGCTGTGAAGTCCATCCTGATTCTCAGAGACTTTCTGTTTATGTTTTTAATCTCCTAACCTGTACAGCCTCAGATGTCCTGAAGGCACTACTAAATGTGCACTTGAATTCCCCATCTCTCAACATCACCACCAAAAATCTGCTGGTGTTTCTGTGTCCTAGCAGTGACCTCCCATGAGTATAAGGCTGGAATTTTCAGATTTCTACATACAGATAATCAGCGAATGCCTACAGGGTAAAAGTGACTAAAGAAATCAGTTCTCCTTTCAGATTTTTTGCTACCACTGTCTGGGGCAATTTTGTTCTCATTGCCCCCAACAGCTCTCTGATCCCTTTAAATAAATTATTTTTCTCAATTGTTCTTGAAAGGAGTGCTGGAATGTTGTAAACCACTTGATCCCACCCAGAAGCAGAAGCTAAAGACTTTTATTTCAAAACACACTGAATTTTTGTGAATAAATGATTCTCAAGAATAAAAAATCAAGGGCCAGAAGACACAACATGGAATATATACCATAAAAATTGATGAATAAAAGAATAAAGACCTAGATTTCCAGACTGTCAAGGAATCCAACTTAAAAAACACAGATCTATTCCATAGACCATGTGATTAGCCACAATATGTATGTATGAGTATGCATAAATATATGAATGTATATACACATATGCATATGTTAAATCTGTGCTTATCTTCTTTTCTTTAAGAGTTGAAAAGGTAAGGAATAGAAACTAAATGCAGTTCTACTACATGCCTGCATAAATTTTTAGTCATGTTATTAAAGTAGAAATCTGTCTTTGGTTTGTTTTATTATGCTTCATTATTTCTTAGTTCTTCTGGCAAAATAATATTTCAAATTTATTTTGGAAACCCATCTGTATTAGTCAGGATTCTCCAGAAAAACTGAACCAATAGGGTTCTAAGAAGTCCCATCTGATCTGCCATCTGCAAGTTGGACACCCAGGAAAACTTATGGTGTAGTTCAGTCTGAGTCTGAAGGCCTGAGGAACAGGGGAGTCAATGTTGTAAGTCCCAGCCTAAGTCTGAAGGCCTAAGAACTATGGTAGCTGATAATGCAAATCCTAGTCCAAATGTAGAAGACTGATGTTCCAGCTCAAACAGTCAAGGCAGAGAAGGAACAAATTCTCCCTTCTTCTGCCTTTTGTTCTATTCAGGCACTCAATGGATTGGATCATGCTCGCCCACATTGGGGAGGGCAATCTGCTTTACTGAGTTCAACAATTCATATGTTAATCTTATCTGGAGACATATCCAGAAATAATGCTTAGCTAAATACCTGGGCAAAATGACACATAAAATTAACCACCACACCCTCCTTCCCCACTCACAATCTAGCTTTAGGGATAGACCTGGATTGTCCTAAGGCAGTCAGTATATTTCATTCCTTTGGCTACAACAATCATTTCAGAGATAAGTAAATAAGCACATGATCCCTATTAGTCCAAGCCAAGTTAACTAGCCCCAATTCCAGGATTTCTATTTTTGGTAATTTGCTTTTTCCTTTTAGACTTCAACTGGGAAGCATAAAGGCTGAAGTTCCTAGCTCCATATAACCTGAAAATTAAGCTAGTATACAGAGGAAAACAAACAAAATCCAAAGGTGGAATAAAACTTCAGAGAGCAAGACTTTCCTGAAGCTGCAAAAAGGAATGAACTACTGATAACACGCAACATGGATGGATCTCAAAATCATCATGCTGAAAGAAGCCAGATACAAAAGAGTACATATTATATGATTCTATTAATATAATCTTCTAGAAAATGCAAATGAACTTATAGTGACAAAAAGCAGATCAGGGATTACTGGGGCCGGGGGTGGAGGGATGGATAGATTGGAAAGCAGAACAATCTTTTGGTTGGGATGACTGAAATGCTCTGTATCTTTATTATGATGGACACATATCTGTCAAAATTCACTTAACTGGGAGCTTCCCTGGTGGCGCAGTGGTTGAGAATCTGCCTGCCAATGCAGGGGACACGGGTTCGAGCCCTGGTCTGGGAAGATCCCACAAGCCGCGGAGCAACTGGGCCCGTGCGGCACAACTACTGAGCCTGCGCGTCTGGAGCCTGTGCTCCGCAACAGGAGAGGCCGCGACAGTGAGAGGCCTGCGCACCGCAATGAAGAGTGGCCCCCGCTCGCCGTAACTAGAGATAAGCCCTCGCACAGAAACCAAGACCCAACACAGCCAAAAAAAAAAAATGGCCATGTTTAAAAAAAAAATATATACTTAACTGTATACCCCTACAATGGATGCAATTTATTGTATTTAAATGATACCTCAATAAAGTTGACTAAAATGACAGTTAACAACTGAACAAAAAGTAATCTCTGGAAGTTAGCCTTATCCTTGGTCTTTCGGTTATGTGAAAAATAAGCTTTTTTTTTTGTTTTTGGCGGTACGCGGGGCTCTCACTGTTGTGGCCTCTCCCGTCGTGGAGCACAGGCTCCGGACGCACAGGCTCAGCGGCCATGGCTCACGGGCCCAGTCGCTCCGCGGCATGTGGGATCTTCCCAGACCGGGGCACGAACCCGTGTCCCCTGCATCGGCAGGCGGACTCTCAAACAATGCACCACCAGGGAAGCCCTTTTTTTTTTTTTTAAAGAAATTTTGGGCGTGATTTTCTGATCCTTGAAACAAGCAAACCGTATCTGATACAATTACATTAGGTTTACAAAATTTACTATGGTAAGCAAATATGTTAATATATTTTTGAAAGATAGTATTGGTTGAATTAAAGGACTTAGGTGCTTAATGACTCAGCTTTCTTTTAAATAAAAAACACGGTTCTCCAATAATGCTGATTAACTTGTTTTATTTTTAATCCTGAGAGTCCAACAAAGTTTCTTAAGGTGTTACATTGTTTCAGAGTTGTTACTTAATGATTTTCCTGATCACTAATTTAGTATTTTTTGTGTTCACACTTACTCAAAATTGGACATGAAATAATATGTAATTCTCCAAGTTACATTATCATACATTTGCATAGTTACAAGCCATATCTTTGGCTTTCTCTCTTGTTTCAATTATCTTATCTTGTCTCATTTAATTTTTAGAATATTTTTTGGATCTTAACGTTTTCCCATTTCCCCTTAAAGGTATATGGGAAAATATTAGTTTTAGAGAAATATGAATTTTAAAACACCCAATGCTTTATAATAAATACATTCCAAACATAGGACTGATAGCTCAAGACTAAGGAAAATGCTATGTATAGAGAATTATGGTCTTACAACTAGGGAAGTTGAAAGTGTGCTTGAGACAGATACACACATTAAATTTTTATTAAAGAATTATAAATCTTATAGAACACAAAAAGTGACTACACATGAATTAACGCTGAAACGTACGTCAGAGATATATACTACTATCTAACAAGAGCTGCCTCCAGGATATAACTGACACACCCAATGGAAATCCTGTATCAAGTTTCAAGAGTTAAGCAATTTGACAGTTTCTGGGAACAAATGTACTCACTGCACTAAGAGAATCTTTTCTCCCTTTTACTTCCTCATTAGTAGTCACAGAAAAGAAAAAAAATGGAAGATTTTAAATAAAATTATTCTTTTTCTCAGCAGTTTCATTTGACCAAAATAGTTTTTCTGATTCAAGTTAAATCATATACAATAAAGTATTATTATAAATCCTTATTTAAATATTTTAGTTATTTGTCATATAACTCATGCCACTTAATTTTGCTTCTTTTCCTCTGTTTCAAACATTTTAAATTGTCTTTTTCTAAAGTCTTTCATATTTTAACAACTTGATTATCAGTTATTTTCCTCAAGTTTTCATTATCTTCCAGGTGATACACATTATTATTACATATAATTCCTTTAGGATACTGTCTGTAGCTGAGCATTATCCACCTAGATGGATGCCTACACCAAAATGATTCCATTTTTGAAGTAGAATATCATCTGTTTTGCAGCTTTTATGTAATAATATTAATTGCCTTTTTATCTTTCAATAATATAATAGGTATATTGTCAATTGCTTCTGTCTATAAAAATGAGGTAATTATCATTTTTATTTCAAATCTCCTGAGGTGCTGAGACCAGGACACTGACACTGTGTAGCCATAATAGGATTTGAAGTATATTGTTAAAATACTATTTATATTTAAAGCTGGTAAAATCAATGTCTGCTTTATGTTTTTCAATTCCTAACATGGTGATTTGTACTAAGCACTTAATACTTTATTTGACTTGGTGATTCTCTGATATACTAGGTTAACAACTGTCTATACAACTATCTAAAGAATTAACAACTATCTAAAGAAAATAAGACCTAGAATAGGGTTCTTATCCTGGGGCACATGGATGGGGTTGGGAGGGTAATAAACTCCTTGAAACTATAAACAAATTCCTGTGCATGTGTGTTTTTTAAGGGAAAAGCTTCAAAACCGGCATTTGCTTCTCAAAAGAGTTTAAATACATAAAATGTTAAAAACTAGTTATATGAAGAAATAAAGAACACCTATCTCTTACCAAAAGATAGAATTATTTCTTTTATACACCAAGGAGGCTTGACATTAACTGTAATCTCATGGAAATGTCTTGTTATATAATCAAGAATTTGAATATTACAGGAATGCATCACAGAGTATATGACATCTGGCTTCAGTCTATAATTAAGAGGTCTGAAAACAAAAAAATACTGAAACAAATAAATCAGTAAAAACTAAACTTTGTTAAACTAAACTGTCATAGGTAAGAATACCTCAATTTTGAGAATAATAAAGTTTATACAATATGTAGGTATCATTTGAATATTATAAAATAATAAGAAATGTACAAAATAATTATTTAAAAAGCACATGTCCCTAAATTGGAAGCAATCACCAGCAAAGCAATGATAGGCAAGTTGAAACATCAACCTATATCCAAACCACTAAAGATAATAAATTAACAAAATAATGTAATACATGTTAGACCACATTCATTTCTCTCTGAAAAGGTATTGAATTTTCATTTTCATTTTTTTCAGTAACTTCTTTATATTGTGAATGAAAATACATCTGTACAATATACTGAAGAATTTTTCACCAGCCTTTTTCCAGTGAACAAAAAGCAAAACATATCTATAAAAATAATTATATATTACAATCTATAGATTATGTAAATAATACATTATCTTATGTACACATGTAAGTATATGAAGAGATAAAATGTATAAACTAATTAAATGATTGCAACAGAAAACTGAAGTGTAAAGTTTAGTTCTTTCTCTGTATTATAAAAAACCCCAGCCATCATGAAGTCCTGTGCCATTCTTAGGCCACTTTCAGGCAGACTCTGAAAAGCTGGAAAGTAAACACAGGTGTTTTAAAACTAGAGCTGCTGTCACGGACAACCACAAACACCCTTAACTCTGATGTGGCAACGCCTCTTTCCCGCCCTCTGTTTTTTAAAGCAATGCCCTAAAAGAAAATGTCAAATGTTTCACCTTTCAACACCTCAAAACAAGTAAGAGCTTAAAGTATTGTTTTGCAAACCTCTAGCAAATAGATCATTTTTTCACTACTTTTAAATCTAGCCAATTAAACACTACTTGCATAAAACAAAAGCAGAATTTCGTAAAAAATTACTACCACCCCCAACTTTACAGCCCCCTCTACCACCATATTTTATAGTACTTTAGTTTCTGAGAGCGAAATCTTTTGTTTGACCACACTTAGATAGTTTGTTCTGTTGTATAATTTTTTCAGAAAGTATCTGATCTTCTATAAGGTTTAACATACAAATCAGAAATAAATAAGAATCATTTTTAGAAAAAGCAGTCAAGTACCTTTGGTTACAATGCAAGAAAAGATTTAGATTAAGAAAAATTCAAAGCTTGAAAATATGTAATTCTCCTTTAGAAAACTGTCCTAATGAATACCTAAATAGGGGTAGAAATTGTTTACAGAGAAAAATAGAAAGCAAAATAATTTCCAAACTGCTACAGACATGGAACTCATATTCATGAAAGGAATCAATTTTCTAATACTGAAATATCATTTAGTATAAAAAGTCCCCCCATAATACTATAAGAGCCCCCCAAAGCAAAGGTAACACTCATTAACAGTTGATGAGCTATTACGTAACTACTGAATATAAAAACCAAGTGAATGAATTATTTACATTTTACCGTAATCATCAAGAAACAGGTGCTGTTAAAAGAATGGCCAAGTTTCTATCAGTCCAAATAAATCTTGGGGGATATTTTGAGACGTTTAGCCCTACCCTCAGAATTCCACATATAATTCCTTTCTGCAATTCATATTATAACTGGTCTGTGAAATCATACTTGTGTATTTGAGTATTCATAATAAAACACTAGTAGTTTCTCATTGCCCAAAGTTTTTTGTAAAGAGAGATACTTGCCTTTCAAGATGACAAGAAAATGATAAAATAAAAAGTAATCAACAGGAATAAAAATTAAGAGTGAATAATGTTTTTAATCAATACGTACATTTTTCAAAAATTTCCTCAGATATGTTATAATTTTTTCTTGTATTACCTTTTTTCAAAATTTAAAAAACTACATCAGAGCTGCACGATATTGGCTAATCAGAGGCAATCAACTGTAAATGAGAGAAAAGCAAATAAACTTTTCCATCTTGTTCCGATTCACGCATGCATTACTTCATCTCACACGTGAAGGACATTATACAGCATTAAGGGACAAAATAATAATATTAAGTTGTGACATAAACCAACAAAGTAAAGAAATTTAGAATTATGTTTGACAGTTCTGAACTAAGTCCACTGTACTTTGGTATCACAACACATACATGATACCTACAAGCACAAAGGAGCAAGGAAAGGGCAGTGTGTCAGCCTTAGAAGTTAATTTCCTGCTTTTGTTGGTTTATATTACCATCTAATATTACGTAAACAATCTGTTTCTAGGCAATTTATTTTTTCCATGATGAGCTGAGCTCATTTGGATGCTACCTTTCAGCATATAAAAATCCAGTTTAACAGCAACAGCACAAAAGCCCACAATGGAATACTATTTAAAAATCAATTTACAAAAATATAAGATATACAATATCCACTTAACTGGAAAGAACATTATTACTTATATTTTACAACCTCTCAAAAGGTAAAGGTAATTGACAACCGAATTTATTAAAAAAACAAATGATTTACCTTGGAATACTTAAGAGTTTATTAGTAATTATTTCTTGGTCTTTCTAAAGTAAAGTGATTACTTGAAAAGTTATGGATCTAGATAAAAGTCAACATAAGTGACTACTAACACAAGTTAGATTCCAGAAACTTTTCAGAAGAATAAGTGAATTTTTTAAGAGGCAGCTCAGAGTTAAAAGCTGATCACCATATAATGCAACAAAAATACAGGGGACATATGTACTTTTTGATCAGTGATCATGACTTAATTTCATCATCCTCTTACTCTAGTAAAAATGAACAGTCATTCTACTATTTAAAATGAATAATTATGTAAAAAAATTGGCACTTTTAGAAAGGACAGAAAAGTTCATATATCTTCAGAGTAAAATGCACAAAAATGATTCTGGACTTAATATAGCAAGTATCAAAAGGAAGTGAAGATTTAATGAAATAGTCATAAACTGCAAATAATACAGTACTGGAAATAGAATATTGGATTATACTGGGAAGACTTCTATGGGGTATATAAAATCACACTGTATGACTTTGTGAAATTATTAAGGAAGCAGAAATACAAGAAAATATAAATGTCATTCAGGTACAATTATGGTTGTGCAAGATTCAAAGTTAACGTTTTCTAAAGAAAGGGTTACAAGTTATCAAAACTCCTGAGGCTGCTATTTATCTAAAAATACTCAAGAGTTTTTTCAAGACTATGAAATATATTTTAAAACACGTATTTAATATGAATATAAGATAATAAAAATGTTGGTGGTATATTTTATATTGTATTGAACTTTAAATACTAAGCAATAAATTATAGGATCTTTTAAAATGTGTCCACGAGTCACTAGGCAAGAGTGATTTTTCAAGATGCCTTTTTTGTTTCAGTTAAAATTAAAATCCATGCTGTCTAATCCTTGGAGTCAATTTGTAATTAAGGGGATTTGAGGAGAGACCAGGCACTGAATTAATGATAAAATTTAATATCTGCTTTAATGCATCAACATAACAGAAAAACTAACCAACAATGAACAACAGATGAAGTCATTTTGATACAGAAGACATACTATAGCTATGTCAATTTATATCAAATGTTAGTTTTCTAAATAAATTAAATATGCCGAAGTTCTGTAGATGAATTACTAAAAACTATGTGTCTAAAAACCACTCAAGTCAAAAATGCTACTACAATAAGGATTTACTTGGTACAGAAAACTATACTGTTAAATATAGTTACTTTTATTGAGAATTTTACGTAATCTCTAATGAAGGACTTAACTGCTTTTTATCATCATGTCTGAAATCAGAAATATTTTTACTTAGTAGCCAAAGTAAATTAATTGCATTTGATAATTGAAAGTTTTTAAAAATATATATTTTACTTTAGAAAGAACATGTAATATTAAAAAATCCATCAAATTAAATTTCATAGTATTTTAAAAAACCATCTGGATTTTACACTACACTTTTCACAGTATTACTACACTGGAATTCACAAGATAATTTAATATGTCATTTATTCCAAATCACTATGAGGTACAACCTTGTGTAGAATTTGGTTGCTGGAAATGCTAAAAATGAAAGAGAAAATTTTCATTTGGCCAGCAATCTCTGTGTAGCCTCATCCTGCTTATCCCTAAAATACCAACAAAGAACTTTATAAAAGACATAAAACTGATGATGCCACAAAAATACTGATATCAGCCCAATCCAGAAATCAATTAGAACTAAAATTAAAAAGCACAATTGGTAGAAAACAAATGTTATTATTTTCAGAAACAAAAATTCCATAGGCCTAAAGAAGGTTGGGGAAATATTTTGTCCCTATTTTATGTCCAAACACCAAGTCTACGCCAGTAAGTTTCCAAATTCAGTGCAATATATTCCAATTCAGTATGCTTTAGGTCAGGCCCAGATTTATTATTTTGAAAACATTCTTTTCATGATTCTGATACATGCCTCTTTTAAGAACCATTAACCAATACTCATTACCTAACAACCAATCGAGTGGACCTTTATTGTCTTTAAAGGTTCCCAGGGTACTATTTACAACAATGTACCATGGACTCTGCTCTTTTACACCTTCTTGGCCACCATAATACCAAAGACCAATAGGTCAGGAAAAAAAGGGAGGAGATAATGAGGTGAGAGCAGAAGACAAGGGGAAGGTAGGACTGCTGATGTGGGCAGACTTAGGAAAGACTTGGGAAGAAGTCCTGGGAGCACTGAGAGTTTCTCACATATTACATTTCTTTTCAGATCAGTACTTATTTTGTTATTAAAACAATTTCATTCTAACACAAATCCCTCTCCAGTTTGGCCAGAGACAAGAGGACTCTGGCCAAACTGAAGACAGGATGAGTAGATATTATCCGGACAAAGGAAGTAAGGCAATAGATGATGCAGGGCATTTCAGTCAGAGGAAATACTAGGTCCAAAGACCGGATGATACAAAGACTGGAGAAAAATTCCAGGATCTATCTAAAGTCAGCTCACATAATGGTGAATCTGCCTGGTGTGCCTAAAACTGTCTCCTATTGAAGGTGTATGTCTTCATTCAAATAGTCATCTTGATTAGTTTTTTAGCATATTACAAAATGTATAAAACAGGAGGGAAGCATGCAATGTAATTTTATATTTCTATCATTATTTATCAAAATAATATCTAAATTTGTAAAATAGTACTATGAAAGTCAAAATTAAAAAAACATTAGTAACCAATGTTAGGAGCAATTAAATGTTAAGTATTCACAAGTATTACGTTTGGGGTTTGCCACTGATAATCTCCATAGAAGTTTCCCACATGTAATTCAGTATTCCTTTTATGTAAGGGGTAATAGTTCACAGTTGTTTCATCTGAACCTCATCAGTTTTATTGTATCTTGGTGTACTTGATGAACTTATACAGGCTTCGATGATTTGGCTATACCTGGTGCAGTAATCCACAGAGCCACACTTTAATGTAATTGTTCACTTCAGAGAGCCTATAATGAATGCTGTCACAGCAATTTCCCATTTGGTATGCAAACACTGTAAACCTGGTCTAGCTGAGAGTCTTGCTTTTTATAAAGAAAGAAAAAATTTATCATGTGGAAAACAAAGCCTGGCACGGGAACAGAATGCTATTAGGAACCAGGATAGAATTTCTCTCCATCTCCCTTGCTCAGAATTTTGTGTTTTTTAATATATTGGCCTCAACTTTTCCAACTGGCTGATTCATAACTTCAGAGTACCCACGGCCTACAGCAGTCTACCTGGCCCTAAGCCTACCTTGGGATCGTTTGGTTCAGCATTCAAAGCTCACTGTCCTGTTCTCTCTCAGTTTCCCAATTCCAAATTATTAAATTATCATCTGACCTACCAATCTTTTTGAACCAGGCTAAACAGGTCATAACTAGCTAGCTTTAGGCTAAAGAGGCACGCACCAGATTTCTTATAAAAGGAGAATGGTTAAGGATATGTTAGCTATTATTCTCTCCATCTTAAAATCTTCCTCCAGGTCACATTCACATTACACTCTAACCCTTACACTTTTACTTCACAGAAAAGCTCCTAAAAAATAATCTACCTTTCTCCCACTTTTAAACTTTTCATTAACTATACAATTTACTAGATTCAAGGCTACCACCAGAACCACTGAACTGAAACTGCAACTACAAAGGTACCACTGCCTTCCTAACTGTCAGATCAAATGGACACGTGTGATTTTATTTGACTTCTCTGTAGCATTTAACACTGTGAACTACCCCTGTCACAGAACTTTATTCTATTCTGAATCTATGATAACACAATCTCTTTGTAATCCTTTTATCATTCTGACTATTCCTTCTTAGTCTCATTTGTGAACCACTTATTTTTGTGCACCAATAGAGAAATGTTGGAATTCACTATTGTTTCATTTATTTCTTTTCCTATAAATCTGACCTCTGAATACTCTCATACACTTCAGTGATTTGAACGGCAACCTGCACAAGATCTGGTATCATCCTCTCCCTTCTCAAGTAATTTCCTGTCACTATACTTCCCACTGTATGGTCACTTATGCTCTAAGACAAAGATGTACATGCAAGACTATTTTTCAAAGTTTTGCTTATGATATTGAACAGTTGGAATCAAAATATTCTAAATAGAAGACAGAAAATTACATGCTAGGTATCAAGCACAGGGATCTAAAGAGCCAACAAATGGATGATGCAGATTTGTATTTATATATAGAGAAAGATCTTTATGACATATTTGGTAAGTTACTCAATTTTTGTTTAAATTAAATCCATAACAATATAGAGGAAAAAGGCCTGGAATCATTGGCTTCAAGTGGTACAGGTGCCTGTTTCTGGAGCCACTGCTGTGGCCAAGGGAATCTGACATTCTGATTTGTCAGACCTGAGGCCACAGAGGTATATCACCTCCTACAAAACCACATCTGAGAATGAGGGAAAGTCTGTTTCTTACAGGAGAACAAGGGTTATAAAAATCGGGTGAAGGATGAATAAGCTCTGAGTAGCAAAATTACTGCTGAACAGCACCATTATACTAGGTAAATGTAAAAACAAAACAAAACAAAGAAAAAAAAAGAAAGAAAAAGCAGTTGCTATCGTCTGAATTTTTTCATCACTCCAAAATTTCCATGTTGAAATCCTAACCCCCAAAGATGATGGTATTTGGAAGTACGAGCTTTGGTTTGGGAGGTGCTTAGGTCATGAGCATGGAGGCTTCATGGTACTGATGTTCTTTTAAGAGACACCCCACAGTGATCCCTTGCCCCTTCTACCATATGAGGACACAGTGAGAAGGTGCCGGCTATTAAAAAGGGAGAGGGCCCTAACCAGATCATTATCATACTGCTGCCTTGATCTTGGACTTCCCAGCCTCCAAAATTGTAAGAAATAAATTTCTGCTACTTATAAGGTACTTAGTCTGTGATATTTTGTTATAGCAGTCTGAATGAACCAAGAGAGTAGTGCTAATACATATATCAGAAATAGAAGACTTAAAGGTATGAAGCTGTAAGCAGTCTGAAGAGGAATATTATATAATGACGGAATGTACACGTATAGCCTAAGAAGATATAGTAGTCATAAACACTATATAACAAAGAATAGAGCAGACAAATGTATAAAGCAAGAAATTCCTAGCAATATAAGAAAATTATAAAAATGCAATTATGGTGGGAGCTTAAATTGAGTTCAACTCAATATATATTGAACCTCATGCTCTGTGAACAGAGACTGTATTTTATTTATTTAGTCGATGATACCTTTCAAAGTGGACTATTTACATGGTGAGAAATAAAACATTAATACATTTTAAAATATAGGAATTTAAATTATATTCTCTAAATTACCCTGGATCAACCAAAAAAATCAAAACAGAACAAACTAGTGAAAAAAAGTGAACATTTGATCCCTCCCAAAACTAAAAGACACAGTTGGAATTATAGTCAAGAGTAAAATGTGTAGCCTTATAATTTTACTTAAAACAAAAAAAAAAAGACTGAGGTAAGCTAATTAACTTGTAAAAATTAGAACAAAAAAGAGAATAAAAAGATTGAAAAGGTAAACAGAAATGAAAAATTTAACAAGTTGAAAGGATAAATAAAACCAAGAACTAATTAAAAGAAAATAAAATGCATAAAGCCCAGGAAAGACTTTATAAGAAAAAAGAGAGACAGAAGAAGAGAAAGAGAAAGCAAATATATGCCACAATACAGACGAGACAGTGAATACAGAGATTAACAGAAGAGATTCAAAATTAAGATAATTATCTATAACTCTATCATACCAAATCTGGTAAGTTAAAGGGAATAGGGTGTTTCCTAGCAAAACACACAGACCAACAAAACTGACTTAAGAAACAGAAAAACTAGATAAATATATTGAAACAATTGAAAAGGCAATTAAATATTCTCTGTTAAAAAAAGGCACCAAGAATACATGGTTTTAAAAATTGATTCTATTTAATACTTAAGGCAAGATCATTCTAATGCAATTTTTTTAAACTTTTTTTTTTGGCCACTCCCCTAGGCATGTGGGATCTTAGTTCCCCAACGAGGGACTGAACCCGCACCCCCTGCATTGGAAGCGCAGACTCTTAGCCACTGGACGGCCAGAGAGTCCTCATTCTAATGCAATTTTAAACTTGTCAAGACCATAGCTGAAGGCAGAAATTTTGGTCATTCACTAAGCTAGTAACATTAACATCAAAACGGATACAGCCAAAACAAGCCAGAATAAGGTTGGAGGACTCAGGTCATGATGACATGCCTACTACAAAGCTACAGTGATCAATAGTGTGGTACCAGCATACAGATAGATATATTAGATCAATGGAACAGAACTGAGAGTCCAGAGCTAAACCCTCATATTTATGACCAACTGACTTTTGAGATGGTATCAAGACAATTCTGTGGGGGGAAAAATAGTCTTTCAACAAATGATGCAGAGAAAACTGGATATCCACATGTAAAGAAAGTATTTGGACTCCGACCTTACACAGTATCTAAAAATTCACTAAAAATTTGTCAAACATCTAAATGTTCAATCTAAACGTCCATCAGCTAATGAACTGATAAACAGAATACAATATATCTATACAATGAATATTATTTATCAACCAAAAAGGAATGAGGTACTGATACATGCTATAACATGAATAAACCTTGAAAATATTATGCTCAGTGAAAGAAGCCTGTCACAAAGGATCACATATTCTATGATTTCATTTACACAAAATATCCAAAAAGGCAAATCTACAGAGACAGAAAGTAGTTTAGCGGTTGCTTGGGACTAGGGGAAGGATGTTAGCAGGAATGGGGAATGATAGCTAATGTGTACAGAATGTTTTAGGTGAGTGTTGAAAATGTTCTAAAATTAGACTGCAGTGATGGCTGAACAAATATGTGAATATACCAAAAAACACTGAATTGTAAACAGTAGATAAGTGAATTTTATGCTATATGAAATATTTATCAATAAAGCTGTAAAATGCAAAAATCAAAACCACTGATGGACAAAAGACCAAGAGAAAGCAAATAAACACCAACAGAAAAAATGGGGAAAATGCATGAACAAATACATCTATTTATTTATATTCACACACACAATCCCTTGAACATATGAAAAAAAATCAAACTTACTAATAATTAGAGAAATACTTCGGTAAAACAAAACAAAACCTGATACAGTAGAAAAAAAAAAACCTCTAGGTAATTTTCATTTATATTTGAGATTGTGAACTTTGGAGATCAGTTGCCTTGGTTCAGATCGGAGGTCTACCAGTTACTATTACTCATAACACTGGTCACGTTAGTGAACACATGTTGCTCAGTTTCTTACCCTATAAAATTATAAATAGTTGTACCAACTATCTCAAAGAGTCACTTTGAGGTCTAAATACTACTTAAATACTATATGTAAAGCATTAGTAACAGTTCCTGGCACTCAGTAAGTACTGTATGAGGGCAGACTATTATAAGTTTTAAAATTCTCAGGAAAACAATGACAAAACAAATCCAAAATTTATTCAAGGAATTGTTCAACATCAAGAACTCAATAAAATGTGTTACATCTACTAATAAAAACTTTTTTAAAATTCTAGAAAGAAACTACTTAAATATGATGAAACAGTATCAAAATCCAACAGTAGATGTAATGTTTATGCCTAGGTCTCAGAAAGCTGGAAGAAGCTGTCATTCCACATTGACAATAAGAAAAGCTGAATAAGGCACAAAGTCATAACTTTTCTTGAGCTCGTTAGACAGCTAAGCTCAGGAAGACAACCAGTCTTAATTTCAAGGAGGGACAAGCATCCAAGGCAAATGGGGTACACAGACTAGCTCACCTAGAACAGAACATGAGAAGAAGGGTCAGCCACCACACAGAACCTTCAGGAATTCCTGACAAAAGGGGGTTTGCACCTACTGGTAGATTTTTCCCCACAGATCTCCACCAGGTGCTCATGAGAAATATCAAAGATAGGGTAGAAAACCAGAGATACCTTCCTACAGTGATAGACACTTGCAGGGGATATGGGGGAGGGAACTGGCTGCTGCTATAGAAAGGAGCAAACCACTTCCCCCAACCCCAGTCCCAGTTCCTTCAGCGAACAGAACAAAAACCATATATAGCTAACAGAGGGGCAGTAACCCTCAGGGCACAGAAAAAAAAAAAATCCAGCTTGGGAATGGTAGAAGAAAGAACTCTTTCTATCCCTGGGTGAGTGGCAGGAAATAGACCTGGGCACAGGATCCTATACCAATACCATTAGAGAGCTTCTACACTGAGAGAGGGGAATATAAGTCTCTCATACAATACCTGCCTCAGATACAGGTCAGAGTTTGTCTGCCATGGAAAGGAATCCTGAGGAAGCCCCACCCCAAAGTCCAAGCACAAAGGGACTGCATAAGATTGAAGCAGAAAACCCTCAGTCCCCCAACACCAGATGACAAAAATCAGCATTCTCATGCTGGGAGAAGGGCAAGAGTGTACAGGGAGATACCCTCCAGGTGTAAGTATACAGGATCAAATGAAAACAAAACGGTGGAGTATGAACATTGAAAACAATCCTCCAGTACCTGAGCTTCCATCCTGAGCATAAGGCAACAGCAACCCATTCCAAGAGCAACTTGAAACTTAGGATGCACTAAAAGTGACCATAGCAATAACAATACCCAAATCCATATCACCTCCTGAATGGATCAACTCAATACTCACACTACTGGCCTGATGGAAGTATTGTTCTATCCACAAGGTCCAGCATTCAAAAAAAAATTATGAGACACATGAAAAGCAAAAGCAAAACAAACAAACAACAAACATGTCAAAAGACAACACAATCACAAAACCAGACTCAGAGATGATCCATATACTGGAACTATCCAACTGAGACTCTAAATTATGAAGGAAAATATAAAATCCCATGGTAAGTGTTAAAACTAATTGGTGTAATGTAGAATCCATTCTCACTAAAATTAGGTAAAAGTCAGGTAAAATAGAGTATCTGTTATAACTCCTAGTCAAGATTAATTTGGCAGGTCTAGAAACTATGAGAGGGGAGAGGTAATATTATTAAAATTTCCTTTATATATTTTAGCACTGTTTTCACTGGCTATGATGAATATGTAAATTTTTAAACAATGTATTATTTTGAAATAATTCAAGACCCACAAAAACTTGAAGAGTTCCTGTGTAGAAGTCATCTAACTTCTCCCAATGATATCATATAGGTACCATAGTATATTATCAAAGCCAGGAAATTGACATTGGAACAATTCTATTAACTCGGATATAAACCTTATATGGATTTCACCTGTTTTTACATTCTCCCCCCGTTACTTTCTGGTATAATTCAATGATGCTTTAATATTATAAAATTATAACTGTTACCACTACAAAGAAACTCCTTGTTACCCTTTAAGAATCACAGCCTGCTCCGCAACCTAACTCCTAGAAACCACTGATCTGTTCTCTATCACAATGATTTTGTTACTTTGAGACTGTTATATAAGTAGAATTATATGAACAGAACCGTTAGAGATTGGCTTTTCTCATTTAGCATAATGCCCTTGAGACCCATCCAAGTTGTTGAATGTATCAATAAACTGTTCCTTTTTATTGCTGAGTAATATAAGCATACCTCAGAGATAATGTGGGTTCGGTTCCAGACCACTGCAATAAAATGAATATCGCAATAAAGCAAGTCACATGAATTTTTTGGTTTCCCAGTGCATATAAAAGTTATGTTTATACTATACTGTAGTCTATTAAGTGTGCAATAGCATTATGTCTAAAAAAGTACATATTTTAATTTAAAAATACTTTATTGCTAAAAAATGCTACCATCATCTGACAACACAGGGTTGCCACAATCTTCAAGTTGTAAAAAAAATATAATATCTGCAAAGCGCAATTAAGCAAAGCACGATAAACCAACATACACTGGTACTTCACTATATAGTCATCTATGAATATTATAATAATAATGTAAATACTAAACACTGATCTAACAAAAAGATGAGAAAGGTAAATCCTTATCTTCATAGTAGAAAGTCAATAATAACTAAAAAGGAAATATCAAGAAATAGTATAAGCTTTTCATTTAGAAATATAGTATAGATACAGAATAAATTGCTAAGAGTTGAAAGTGATTTCTTCTCTGGAGCAGAAACCAGGAGAGGTAAGATGAGGATGCTGATTACAATGTTTTTATTAAAACCCTTATGTAATCATTCATTTTCAAAAATATGTGCTTTATCAAAAATAAAAATTTGAAAAATAATAAAATTTTTGTTTGCTAAATGTGATTAAATATTTACACGAAAATATTTTTCACAGCAGTGTTTATAAGAGTGCAAAATTGTGAGCAACCTAAATATTTAACATTAAGGAAAGATTTAAGAAAATCATGGTACATTTGTGGATTGCAATTATGTAATATATTAAGGTGATATTTATAGAATAAATGTACTGGATAATATTTATGAAGTTCTAAGCAGGGAAAGCAGGATACTAAATTGTACCTGTGGTATTAATTCACTCAACAGATATTTATTCAATGGCTGCTATAGGTATTTGCAGGAGATACATCTATAGCTAGTTTCAGCTGGTACACAAAGGTATAGCTATACAAATTGTTAACATTTGGCATCTGTTATGATTGGTCATATTTGTGACTTATTGACTGTCAAGTATTTTTAATACCATCAGTAGATACAGAGGTATATGAAGTAAACAAAAATCCCTGACCTCATGGAGCATTTATTCCCATCAGGAAAAGAGACAACAAATATAAGATGCAAGATGGCTTCAGGCAATCACTTATTTCCCATGTTTTTATTTTTTTTTTCTATTTCCACTTTATTTTAGTGGTCTTTTCATATTCCTTATCTTCTCAATAATGTTGTAAAATATTCTTAAAATAATAGCCTTCCTTTTTATTGTTCTTATCAGGAAAGTTATTCACAATATCTCTGTTTTCTTACACTGCTGAAAATGTTAGACTTAGTAAAGGTTTTGGGGTAGAAAAGTGTCACCTGTGTTTTAGAATGACAGCTAATGGAAGTGTGACAACTGATTACAAAGGTGAGAAACTGAGGACAAAAAAGTTAGTTAGGAGGGTACTATTACCATCTAGATCATGAACTTGAAGTAGAGTAGAGGTATGATAATACAAAGGAGACAAATCACTGTTGCAGAATTGACAGGACTGGATGCTCTATCACTTTGTAGTAGGTGAAAGCTTGAAAGGATATGAAGATTATGTCAATTATATTAGTCTACATGTCTAGGAGTATGGTACTGCCATTAATTAATAGATGTTAACTGATCAGTTTGGAAGTAAATAGAAAACTGTTAAGAATAATTTAAAATATAGGGCATTATGTCACCAGAAAAATAAGTCAGGGTATAGTTGCTTAAAGTTCTCGAAGTGGCTCACTGGCTAAAGGGCTCAATGATGTTAAAGGCCGGCTTCTCTTGGTGTTTGTTTCAGAGCTATAAAATTGCTGCTGGTGTTCCAGGCAGCAAGTAAGTGTTCAAGGTAATAAGAAGGGAAGAAACAGTGCCTGCTGCATCTGTCATGTCAGGAAAACAAAAACTTATCCAGAGACACTCTTCCTTCTTCTCCCACCCCTGCTGCAGAATTCCTCTTATGTCTCATTGGCAAAAAGAAAGGCTCAGAAAGTGTTTAACTTTTCCAGCTTCTACAAAGCTGTAAAGGCAAACAAAGGAGACTATAAGAATAAATGTTAAGTTATACAGTCAATAGTGTTTGGCTCAGGTCCTGACTTCCTCCTAGGTTGAAGAGAGGGCTTAGGAAGTCAAATTAGGGATTTGGTTTTAAGCTTATTGAGGTTAAGGAGTCACTAAGATATCCAAGTGGAAGGGCAGACAAAGCATCTGTTAGGATAAATGATAGATGATGTCATAGGAACGGATGAAATTAGAAGAGACAACCCTACAATAAACAAAACACCAAATGCTGGCAAGAATACGGAGTAACAGAAACTGTCATTCATTACTGGTGGGAATGCAAAATGGCATAGCCATTTTGGAAGACAGTTTGGTGGTTCCTCACCAAACTAAACATACTCGTACCATATGATTCAGCAATCATCGTTCTTGGTATTCACCCCAAAGAGTTGAAAAACTTATGTCCACAGAAAAACCTGCATGTGGATGCTTACAGCATCCACAATTATTCATAATTGCCAAAATTTGGAAGCAACCACGAGGTCCTTCATTAGGGGGGTGAATAAATAAACTGTGGTATATTCAGACAATGGAATATTATTCAGTACTAAAAAGAATGAAGTATAAAGCCATCAAAAGATATGGATGAACTTTAAATGCATATTACTAAGTGAAAGAAACCAATCTGAAAAGAACTGCTACATGATATTCTGGAAAAGACAAAACTATGGACACAGTAAAAAGATCAATGGCTGGTACATGTTGGGGGGAAGGAGGGATAAATAGGTGGAACACAAAGGATTTTTAGAGTGAAACTCTTCTGTATGATACTATAATGATACATACTTGTCATTTATATTTCTCAAAACCCACAGAATGTACAACACTAAGAGTGAACCCTAATGTAAACTATGGACTTTGGGTTACACTGATGTAGGTTCACGTATTGTATCAAATGTACAACTCTTGCACTGGATGCTAAAGGCATGTGGATGTATGGGGGCATGGAATATGAGGGAGTTGTGTAGTTTGCTCGATTTTGCCGTGAAGCTAAAACTGCTCTAAAATAATAAAGTTTGGGGTTTTTTTCAGAAAGAAAAATTAAGGGAATAATCACATAACCCAGGGGAACATTTATACCTTAGGAATTGGTAGAAAACGAGGCACCAGCTAAAGAATAACGATCAAAGAAAAGAAAAATGATGAGGATATAGAAATAAAGAACTACAAGAAAGAATTTCATGAAGGCAGGGGCCAAGAAGATTGAAATGTGTTCCTCTTAGGCTGACTGGGTTATTGAGAAGGATATGAAATGATAAATTTTACAGGTTTAACCACCAGAGGTCACCTATAATTTAAGAAAGAATGTCTTTAAATGGAATTACAGTGTTGAAGGCCAACTGTAGGAGGTTAAAGATGTGTGATAGGGAAGGTAAATAAATAAAATAAAAGAGGAAAGAAAGGTACTTTATATTTCATTTCTTATTAAATCTAATGCCTGCATATTTATGGCTAATCTAAATTTACTTTAAAATCATTAAATGTTCAAAATTGTGTTCACCAAGAAACAAATTTCTTAATATAAGTGGATAAAATTTATTTTAAAAGAGAAACTAATCTGTCTTTTAATTTAAGTAACTCTCAGGGTATAGATTAGTATCAGTATAAATTCAGCCCATCATCCTATATGTACCACTGTGCTCTATTTATTATTAGAGAAAATTGCAAATATTATAAAAGTAGGGAAAGTGTCATGCTAGCAAATTTATCTAGTATATATTCCATGCTACTTCAAAAATAATGCATGTAAGTGATCACCAAGTCTAATTTTATGCTATTTCATAAAAATTAATTTAGAAAGAATTTCCTGGTTATTAGAATAAACAAAGACATTATTATTCAAATAGCACTAGATTACTAAAAAGTATATCCACATATGATAATCATGTATTTGCAATGGTCATCACTTTGGAAAGTTCTATGCAATGTATGACCATTAGCTTAGATTTTTTTCCAAACCTATATCTAGGACTGTTTCCTTTAGGAATTATAACATAATACAATGAAATAAAATGTAAAATTTTCAGCTCTCATCCTATTCAAATTTATTTATATTACTTTTATTACTGATACTAATAGTACTACTTATGTTAAAATACTAGAAATATTATTGGCAGACTGAAAGCTCCTAGAGACAGTGACTCTAAGTATTCTTTCTAAAACTCATCTAATACTAAATAAATATTAAATCAGTTAACAAATTTAAAAAATGATACTTATAAATGCATTGTAAGAGATAAGCATACTGCTCAGAAAGGAGACAGTTTGTTCACCAAATAGCTTGGTAGTAAACTTATTATTATTATCCATATCTTATATGGCAACTTAAAGACAAGAAGTGCAATAATAAAAGAACTAAATAAAGAATAAAGTCCCTGAAAGGTAAGAATAATTTTTAGAAAATGATTCAGAATAAAGCAGATATATTATAAATGACCTAATTTTTATAATAAACTTAAGGTTTCTCTGTGAGGAATTATGGCACAAAATAACTAAAAAATGATCCAACACAGGGGTTTTAAAAAGACTGAATTGATGAGAGTTTTTAAAAATGAATTCTTCCCATTCTTATTCTACAAAAAATTTAAGTTGGTTTAGTTGATCAATGAAGTTATGAAGGATTAAAAGAACAGAAAAATCTGAGACTTTTGCACAAAAAGATGAGCAACTAGAAATATTTTAATGTAGTGTATTTGTCAGGAATAAAAATGTAGCATTGTTTATATATTAAATTATATAGTCTACAGTTTATAGAGATTTCTATTTTACAGAGGTTTATTTTTATTTTGTTTTGAACTTCCAGGTTTCTTTTGGTCTACAGTTTGCCTTCTAATTTTAATAATCTCTTAGAAATATGCATCTTTTTCTGTTCATAAATAGCAGCTGCCATTTAATTCAATTTAACATAAATACACAACCAAAAATGCCAGAATAAAGGCTATGCAATTATTACATAACTTAACCTAGAATTTTTATTTTAGGTTCTATTTTAAATAGTAATAGCCATAACATATAGAGTACATAATATCTGTTCCCTAATGCTGGTAATAAATTAGCACTCATAATGGAAGCTGTCTTTAAAACATTACGTTACCTTTGATTTGCAAATATACATCTAAATAATTATATACTTAATTTTACTCATACAATAGTAAATTCCTCAGGGTAACTGAAAAATAATCAGAGCAATTCTTTTCTTTCCCATTTATTGTTCTGGTCTATATATAAATTCAAGAGAAATAAAGAGAAAGTGCATTAAAGAATAATAGCAAAGTTATTACACACCCACCACTGAGAATTTCAAAATGAAGCTAAATACATTTTGTAGAAAAACTTGTCTTCAACCGTATCTCATACTTTATAAACAGGTTAAAATTATTTCCACATCAAAATGTCACCATTTTTCTCAACATTGGTAGATGATTCTGGCTTAATGAGTTACCCTGCTAATGACGTATTTTTTCATAATCTGCAGCAAGAAATGAATTTATGACAACAAAGTACAATACAATCCTCTTGATAGCACATCTTTTTTTAACTGTACAATAACAACAATGATGAATCTTTTATGTTTCCTGTGGATATGTTATGTTTTATTTTTAACCCATTAATGAGAACGTAAGCACTTTGAGGGCAGGGACCCCTACTATGTCACAGGCACTATGCTAGAAACTGGGGCAAAGTCAAAAACAGAGAATGAAAAGTATCTTAAGAAGAAAAGATAATTAGTAGAATTGAAATAATGTCCTTTTTCATGATTACAGGATCTATATTAAAATGAAACAGAACTTTTGTCATGATATGTATTCTTTACTTGTTACAAGATCTAGTAGAATATATTTTCTTCCTCTTTTTTTGATGTAAGTAACATTTTAAGTACTCTTTCAATTCCCAAACCTATTCACATACCTTTCAAGGAGTGTCCGTTCTGTGCGTTACTAATATTACAAGTCATTTAGAAAATTATTGTAATAAATATTGATGCAAAGAAAAAGCCCATTATTTAATTTTTTTTTTCTTTCAGGGTGGCCACTTTTTATTAACTACAAAAGGTAACAACATATTTTGAAATCAGAAACAGAATGAACATAAACCTAAAGTTATTATTATACCACCACTTGAAATTCAGAAAATATGTTGTTTTCATGTACACATACATGAGATAAAATAATACCATAACAGAAGGGTGCTGTATCTGTGTTTAAAGAACGGGTTGTTGGCAAACACCACGGCTCACTTCTGCTGAAATGTACACAACTGATATATGCAGCACAGAAAGCTGGCACCAGGGCTTACAACCTTAATTTGCCTGCAAGAAGGAATGGAGATTTACCTTCAGAGCACGTTCTTGATTGTTTTCAGCAGTCAGATGTCTCATGTTGTTTGCTGAAGTCTGGTTCTGCTCTTTCAGATGATGAAGCTCCTGCTCTAGCCGTTTGCACTGCCACAGGGGAAGAATCCCATTAAGTAAAGGAGTTATAGCATTTTTTTCACCAACCCACATGAATTAATGTAAATAATACCATTGTATTCTCTAAAAGACAGAGTATCCTTTGCAATAAGAATGGTAAGTTAAAAGTAATGTTGAATATGAATAAAATAATATTGTTTATAATACTCTGGAAAATTCAATTGCAATTTTCAGTTTGACTTTTATTAATCTAAATACTACCATATAAATTAGAAAAATACTTGTTTCTTATAAAATTAAGATCAAACTATATTTAAAATTATTTTCTTCATTAGCCAAATGGCTTTCACTATGTACCTGCTGGCTGAATAAAAGTATACTTCTAAAAATTACAATAGGTTCTAAATAAAGTATAATATGATATTTGTGATGACTTCTTATTAATTTTTAAAAATAAAAATATATATGAGACTTCTCAGATTTTTAGAAATATCTAAAGAAACAGTTGAGTAGAGAAAAAAATAACAGCCAGAGTGCTACATGACTAGGAAACAACTAAGGAAACAAGTGTTTTTAATTCCTATTTTAACTAAACCTTACTTTTAAGTAAAACAAGGGATAACAAAGACGTGAAATGACATTTTGACCTACTGGTAATATACAAAAATGTAAGTAAAAAAGAAATTATAAACAAAAGCATAAATGGGCTAATAGAAGCATCTATGTTCAAAAAACTCATTGAAATGTCATGCCATTTGAAAACAAAATCTTAATATAAATATATCAAACATTTTACACAATAATTGTACAGAATATAAACTGATATGCTGCATATCAGGACCATATGAAGATACAAGGGTTACTGGCAAAGGAATAAAGTACTAAATCTATCATTCTGTAAAATATTAAAAAATCACTCCTTAATTTATCTATTTTTAAATTAGGATATTTAACAACCGATAAGTAAGTACACATACTGATTCAAGATCTAGACAAAGTTACTTCTACATTACCCGACTAATGGTTAACTGTCATAATGAATTAAAAATCATTATTTTGATACAAAATCAAGATGCAGTCATAATCCAAACTGGCATTTTTTAGTATTCTAATGATGATTTCTGCCTCCGACTTCAATATTACTCTGCAATCTGTATCAGTATTTCCCAACCTTGAGTAATATACAAATTCTTTTAAAAGAAAAAGTCTTATCAAACTCCTGATATTCACTTAAATTATATACGTAGTGATGTTTACATACCAATGACATTTTTTAAAATTATGTGCCTAAAACCTTTGTGAGATGACATCATTTGGAGGCGACACATGATTTACATATTTGTATTTGTCCCTTTTTAGTTTGTAACAATTAAAATACCTGGTCACAAATGCAATCAAAATACAAATGTGTTTAGTGAAGAAACAAATCATGAGGCATGAAAATGAATAAGACATAGAAGCATTACAATCTACTAGGCATATTCTCGATTAGAATAATCATCTACATTTTCAATTAATTTTAATACAAACGATTACATACTAAGTATTGAGAATGACTAAATATGACCTATAAGGTTACAAAGGTGGGGTAGATAATTTTGGCTGTGAGAGTAAAAAAATGTTTCATGGAGCAGATGACATCTGAGTTGGGCTTATTTTGGATACATAATTTTATAAGCTGAAAGAGGAGAAAGAGGAAGAATATAGGAGAGAAAGACTGAAGACAGAAATATCAGGGGTCAAGTGAGAAAGCATGGTCATGAGTTGTCTGACAACCTATTTTTTTGTGTTTCCAAGTAAATCAGAAATGATCCAAAGATAGAAACTTCTTTCTTTCTACATGATACACACAGAAAAATTCACTCACTCTTGCTCAAGAAATAAATGTTGAATTTATTTTCATTTCTTCATAAAGTTTAAATTTAACACTGACCTGGAAATCAAGCTGTGGCAAGCCAACAATAACTTTGAACTGAATAAAACCATACACAAATGCTCTTGTCAAATACATGTTGGTGACTTATACATATTTCCGAAATTGCATATTCTGTATAATTTTTCCTAGTTTGTTTTTTTAACCAAACTCTTTAACTTTGAAATTTATTTTGAATATTTATTTATTTGGCTGTGCTGTGTCTTAGTTGCAGCACATGGGATCTTTAGTTGCAGCATGCAGGCTCTTAGTTGCAGCATGCATGTGGGATCTAGTTCCCTGACCAGGGATCAAACCCAGGCACCTTGCATTGGGAACGTGGAGTCTTAACTGCTGGACAACCAGGGAAGTCCCTGAAATTTATTCTGAAGCAAAGAGATAGAACTGTTTTTTCATTACCAAGTACTACACTCTATTAATTATTGTCACTTTATGATTTTACATAATATTTGTAAAGTAGATAAAGATCCTACCCTTTAATTTACATCTCAAATTTTCTTGACATTGTCACCAATTTAGTCTCTATACATCTTTATATTTAAAATTTTAAAATTTAATTGTCATTTAAATATAAAGAAAAGACAAGGAATAATACAACAGAAACTGTTGTACTGATCACTAGTATTTACTAAACGAAAATAAATTTGCTATAATTCTTTCAGATTTTTAAAATATAAAATATTAGAACTTTATCACAAATTTTTCCTTCACCCAATCTCATTGCCATCGTTTTCTCCCTCAAGGAACCCCTATTTCGAAGTGCATTTTCATTCAACCAATATTTGTTAAGCACTTACTCTGTGCTAGGCATAATTATATAAGTGGTGGTGGATACAGCATTTAACAAAATAGATAAAAATCTCTGTCCCCATGGAACTCATATTCTAGATGGGAAAAGAGACAATAAAATAAATAAATGAAATACATAATATGATAGAAGGTGAAAATATTATGGAGAAAAACAGATTAGAAACATATGGAGTACCAAAAGAGTAGGTACGGAAATCTTTTGTAACTTTAAATACGAGAAATTTTAAGTTGAGAAAACAATATTTGAATAAAGACACTAAGAAGACAAAGCAGTAAGTCTTCAGCTCTTTGGAAGCAGTGGTTCAAGCAAAAGGAACAATAAGTGAAAGGCTCTGAAGTGGAAGCTTGTCTGGTATGCTTGAGTATTAACAAGGAAGAATAGCAGGAATGAAGTAAGCAAGGGAAGAATATTGGGAGATGAGGTGAGAAGAGCCTTGAGATCTTACAGACCAAGGCTTTTACTCTGAGTGGGAAAGTTGCTGGAGGGTTTGGAATAAAGAAGCACCATGATTTGCCTCATATTAATATAGGTTCACTCTTCCTGCTATATTAGGAATAGACTACAGGAAGAACAGGGCAGAAGCAGGAAATCTAGCCGAGAGGTTACTGAGTAGTCCAGGAAAGAGATGAGATGGCTGAGACTAGGATGGTAGGGGGCAGTGGAGGTAGTGAGCAGCAGTCAGACTTTGGATGTATTTTATTTTATTTTAATTTATTTAATTTATTTATTTTTATATTTAGGCCTTTAATCCATTTTGAGTTTATTTTTATTTATTTATTTGTTTGAAGATGTTGGGGGTAGGAGTTTATTAATTAATTTATTTATTTTTGCTGTGTTGGGTCTTCATCTCTGTGCGAGGGCTTTCTCTAGTTGTGGCAACCAGGGGCCACTCTTCCTCGCGGTGCGCGGGCCTCTCACTATCGTGGCCTCTCTTATTGCGGAGCACAGGCTCCAGACGCGCACGCTCAGTACTTGTGGCTCACAGGCCTAGCTGCTCCGCGGCATGTGGGATCTTCCCAGATCAGGGCTCGAACCCGTGTCCCCTGCGTTGGCAGGTGGATTCTCAACCACTGCGCCACCAGGGAAGTCTCGAACCCGTGTCCCCTGCATTGGCAGGCGGATTCTTAACCACTGCGCCACCAGGGAAGTCCCTCCTTTCATATCTTTTAACCTCTATTTCATATTTTAAATCTCTCAGTATGTGTGTGAATTCTGAGCATCTATCATTAGTGAACTGAGATTCCTGATTCTATCTTCAGCTGTGTCTATGCCTTCCTCTGTTTACTTACCTTTTAATTTCAATGACTATAGTTTTCACTTCTAGATATTTCCTTGTATTCTTTTTCAATTCTGTCCATCTTTTTTTCACAGTGCTCTTTTTTATATGTATTACTTAATGATTTCTCTGTTTAAATACACATATTTTATACTCTTTCATATTTTCCTATTATCTCAAATTGTTGATGGTCTCTTTTAACGGTGTCTCACAGTGGACTGTTTTCTTATGTGGAGAATCCTGTTTTGGTAGAAGTTTTATATTAACCTGTGTGTGGAAGAATTGCCCAGACTGGTTTTGCATTTGCTTCTTGTGGGGGTGACCCACAGTTTTTATTAATCTAGGACAGGTTTGTTTTCTTTTTAAAATAATTTTTATTTATTTATTTATTTATTTATTTATGGCTGCATTTGGTCTTCGTTGCTGTGCGCGGGCACACACCCTAGTTGCAGCGAGTGGGGGCTACTCTTCATTGCGGTGCGCAGGCTTCTCACTGCAGTGGCTTCTCTTGTTGTGGAGCACGGGCTCTAGGTGAGCAGACTTCAGTAGTTAAGCCTCGCAGGCTCAGTAGTTGTGGCACATGGGCTTAGCTGCTTTGCAGCATGTGGAATCTTCCTGGACTGGGGCTCGAACCCATGTCCCCTGCATTGGCAGGTGGGTTTTTAACCACCAGGGAAGTCCCTAGGACAGCTTTTTATGTTAATGTCTTAGTTCGTGAATCCTCACCATGATGGTTATTATATTTAGTGTCCAGCCCTTTGATTTCTCAGTATAATTGTCCCCCTTTGCTCAGTCATGACCAAAGACAAATTTCCTTGTCCCTTTCCTAAACCAGTAAGTTGTCTATTTTTCATAGATTCCCTTATACTAAAGAGTTGTTCTTTCTATGGTTCTGGATATACATGCAAGGGTCTCCATTCAGTTCCCACCTCAAGTGGTCCCATCATCATTCCTTTTAAGGGCAATAAAATCCAAGTTCTTAGCCCTTGGGATCTATATCTGGTCTTATATTCCTAGTTAACTGATATGTTTGTAACTCTTTAGGTTTCCTTTTTTTTTTTGGTTTCCTCTTAATTTTTAATCTTCACAGATTTTCTCTTTCATTCCTTCTGAAAAGATCGGGGGGAGGGTACTCGCAGGCCAATTTTTATATGAAGTACTGTAACCAAAGAGATAAATATAGCTTAATAAAGTTATTTTTGTGATGAGGACATTTATCTACATTGCATAGTTGGGCTCAGTTTCCATGGCCATGCAGTACAAGAGGGACAGAAGATAAGGCCCAGGGACAACTCAACGTGGCAAAGTGTCCCAAAGTGCCACACTTTCAGGTGTTAAATGATTTTCCAGAATTTAATGAATGAAAAGAAACAAGACAAATGCTATGGAAGAAGAATGTCCCTAAATTAAGTAATATATAATTTATTCTATAGTTTCAGACAGCTTCATTTTAAACTGACACAATTAATAATAACACAATATCTTCTGTGTTCATATTCCACCAAACATTAATGTTCCTGAAAGTTCTAATGTGTGAATTAAGACCTAGGAGGTTTTATCTTTTTGTATTTTTTATACTTAAAAATTTTTAATACTCAAATTGAATTTAAGTAAATGCTATCTGTATATTGTCAGTGTCCTTGAGAACTAGGATTCTCACCATAAGAGACAAAACATACAGATAAAAGCAAGTTAACTAAAAACACTTTAGTTCAGAACTTGAGTTCGAAGTATAAATATGAAGATACAAAGTTTTACCTTTAAAAAATGTGTGTGTGTGTGTTTAGTTTGTCCATTGAAAAAGGCTAGAAACAGCAGGAGACCCAGTAGCAATGAGTACCCCTAGCACCTACACTGTGGGTTCCAAGTACCATTTCTTACTAAAAATAAAGAACTTCATGGATACATTGTTGACTCCAAGTCTAGGACAAGAAATGTACAATGTGATCCAAGAACATATGTTCTTGGCGGAAGTTTTGTATTAACTATCAAAACTAAGGAAGTACCAAAGAAACTCAGAGAGGACTCACGAACTAAACTGCAAATCTCCCCCACTAGCTAAAGACAAGACAATCTGAGCATCAGATTAATATACTAAGAGATCTAGGCACTGAGATGTTAACAACATAGTTTTTTCACAAACCGACATATGTTTCCAGATGAAACAACACAAACCACATGTAAAATAGTCTTGCTAATGAAAACTAATCTAAATCTGATCAAGCCTCTAGATCAAATCACCATACTTACAAAAGACAGAAGAGAGGAACATGTTAAATGATACTACAGAGAGTCAATGAATAAACATACTTTGTTTAAAAAAATAAATTCCAAGGGAAAAAAGAGACAGAAGGGAATCTATAAATTTTAAAAAGGCTTAAGAGTCAATTCAATCATTTGCTATGTGTGATTCTTATTTAGATACAGATTCAAAACAAAGAGAAAACGTTAGGATATTTATGAGATCATTGGAATTTGAAAACTAATTGGATATTTCACGATATTAACGAACTGTTAATATTTTTGGTATGATAATGGTACTGTAGTTATACATATTTGTTTAGTATGCTATGCTATTAAAATACCATTTTTGTAATACTGTTTAAGATTATTACATTAGTATTTATAAAAAAGCTATTCATTTAAAAAATCATGGTTTACATCTCTGTTTCAAAATAAAGGTTAACACATATGATTAATGATAGTCAATCGACTCTTAGTGAGAAATTAGTATGTGCCAGGCCCTGTTCTAAGAACTTTACACGTATTAAATCAGTCAATCTTCATGTGGACCCTATGAATTAGATATTATCCTGTTTGGCAGAGAAGGAAGCAGAAGCAGAGAGTAATACATACCTTTTTTAAAGTCATGCAACTAATAAGCAGGATTCAAATTCAGACAGAATAATTGTTTATCAACAACATTTATAATGAACACACATAGGAAAATAGTAAAAGCAATGGAAATAGCTAGAACTACAGGAAAAGTTGATGATGACATTTTAAAATTTGAACTTTGAGCATTTAGAGATACAGTTAATTTTTAAAGTAGTACATAAATCTGATATAAGGAAGAACACAACATAGATCAGAGTGGAATATGAACTAGCCAGTATACAGGATTACTACATTTAAGTCAGTTCATTCAGACCTAATCAAGTCTAAGCTAAATTAATAAAAACCACCTTGGCAATTATTTCTCACCTTTTAATTGCACATTCTATGGCTAACATAGTATCTGAAATCATAACGTTCTTTTTAGGACTATAAAACAAAAAATTGCTATTATTTTATTAATGTTAGAAGTATTTTCTTTGAAATGAAGGCCTTTATAAAAGCTACATACATATATATGTATACATATATATACACACACACATTTTTACACCTATATTAGTATGTTAACAAATATACTTATGTATGCATATACAAAAACACACATATATTTATAATTATACATACATACTTTTATATGTATATGTATGTATGCATATACAAATAGACCTGATATCATCAGGTCTTCACATGAAAAATGTCCAAAATATCTATTTTTCCTTCATATAAACTGCAAACTCCAAGAAGGTAGATCCCATAGCAAGGTACCTAAAACACAGGTGATATTAAATATGTATTTATTGCATTACTGTATTCCCTGCTTATAAATCGCATTTACCCAATCATCCTTGCTAAACTTGAAAATCATTTTAAGCTTCCTCCTTTCTTTATCCTAAAGTTGGAGTAAGTCCTATTCCTTCAACACGATTTATTCTCTATCCCCTATGTCATACCTTTCATTCAGCCTATAAGTTTCTCATTAACTGGCAAGTGTCATGGCTTCAGTCTGAAGCCCTTCCAAACTATCCTCTATTTTGGTAGTTTTCAAAGCTGGCTGCAAAACAATATCATCAGGGGAATTTTAAAAAAGAATGTGTATGTGTATGTGCACGTGTTTTCAGGTTGCATCTCAGAGCTAATAAATACTCCAGAAAGCTATTTCTAAAATACAACTCTGATCACACTAACTCCTACCTACCCTATCTTGATATCCTTTATTGGTTCTCCCACTGCTTACAGAATTAAAATTAAGTTTTGGAGAACGACAGAGGCGTTTCATGAGCCAGACCCATTTCATATTTTGTCATTCCGCCTGAATTACACACTTGCTCTAGTTCAGACATGATAAATTATCCACAGTCCCCCAAATATGAACATTCCTTTCAACTTTCAAGCCTTTGCACAAGTTTTTATATATATATGATTTATCCACACAGCACCAGACCCCATCTTTCCACTGGCAAGCCCTCCTGAGGAATACCATTCCCTCCTTGCTTCTATGGACTCACTGTCCTTCCTTTATGTTCTCATCTGCAACCACCTGCTTAGCATTATTGGTCACATCCACCTACAATCCCAGGGACAAATCCAGCACATAGTTCGCTGAAGTTATATAATGCATGCTTAATAAATAAATGATGTGAATTTTGTTTAAAGAAATCTTATTTTTATATTAATTTCCTTGTAAAATTATAGGCATGTGCCACTAGACAATATTTAGGCTATCATATACTGTATTAATAAGCATAAATGCAACATAAGAATATAGAAATCTGAAAACATTATACTTAAACAAAAATAACTAATTTTTAAATACAGAAATATGCAAAATGTTTTGATGATGATATATAATATTTCCATCACACAAGAAAGGACTTGGTGCTTCCAATCTGCCCCCATAGCCATAGGCTACCATTGTTCTGATTTGTAATTTCGTGAATTATTTCACTTGTTCTTTAACTTCAAAAAAAACAATGAAACCTTTAAGTTGTAATCCTTTGACTTCTTTCAATCAACATATGTATTTGAGACTCATCTATGTTTTTCTGTGCATGAGTGGTTCATTATTTTCAAGCAAAATAATATTCCACTGTATGAATATACCATAATTTGTCCATATTCCCACTAAAGAAATGACAGTTGAGTTGTTTTTGGTATTTGGATATTATGAATGAGCTCCTATAAACATTGCTCTAAAATTTCTACAGCATGCATATGTTTTCATTTTCCTTGGGTAAATACCTATAAATGGAATTGCTAGGTCATGAAGCAGATATTGCTCAAGTGTGTAAGAAACTGTTAAGCAGTTTTCAAATCCGGTTGTACCATTTTACATTCCCATTAGCAATGGATCAGAGTCTCAGTTGCTGCACTTCCTCACCAACATTTGCTGATGTTGGTCTTTTAAATTTCAGATGCCACAGTGCATGTGATATGGTATCACATTTAAATTTGTGTTTCCCTGGGGCTTCTCTGGTGGTGCAGTGGTTGAGCATCTGCCTGCTAATGCAGGGGACACAGGTTTGAGCCCTGGTCTGGGAAGAGCCCACATGCCGGGGAGCAACTGGCCCCATGAGCCACAACTACTGATCCTGCGCGTCTGGAGCCTGTGCTCCGCAACAAGAGAGGCCACGATAGTGAGAGGCCCGTGCACTGTGATGAAGAGTGGCTCCCTCTCGCCGCAACTAGAGAATGCCCTCGCACAGAAACGAAGACACAACACAGCCAAAAATTAAAAAAAAAAAAAAATTGTGTTTCCCTATTCACAAGTTATAGTAATATTTTCATGTGTTCATCGGACATTTGTGAAGTTTTTTTTCCAGTCTTTGGCCAGTTTTTTTCTAGGGTTGTTTCTTTTTATTATCAATTTGTGGGAATTATTTAAATAAACTTAATGCAAGTCCTGTGTCAGATACATGAATTGCAAATATTTTCTTCTAGGTTATGGCTTACCTTTTCATGTTCTTAAAGTTGGCTTTTGACAAGCATTAGTTTTAATTTTGTTAAAGTCAAATTTATCAATTTTTTTGTTATGGTTGGAGCTATTTCTGCCCTTTCCGAAATCCTTGCCTACCTCAAGGTAATAAAGATATTTACCCATGGTTTCTTACAACATCTTTAAGGTTTAAGCTTTCTTGTTTAGGTCTATAATCCACCTTGACTTTATTTTTGAGTATGGTGTGAGAGAAGAGTCAAGTTTCCTTTTAATTCTATACTGACACCCAGCTGTTCCACCACTATTTGCTGTAAATACTTTCTCCACTGGAGTGACCTGATGCCTTGGTCAAAAATCAAGAGTATTACAAGCAAAACAATGAAGTTAGACAACTTTCTTAGGACATACAGAAAAATTAACTTAAATTTGATAACAGATCTAAATGTAAGAAATAAAACTATAAAAATCTTAGGAAAAAACAGGAGTAAATCTTAGTGACGTTGACTTCGGCATAACTTTCTAAGCCTTCAAGTGACAAAAGAAAAAAGATAAATGGGACTTCATCACACTGAAAAACTTTTCTGTTGCATATGACATCATTAAGAAGTAAAAAGATTACCCACAGAAAGGGAAAAATATTTCATAAATGATACATCTGATTTAAAGAAAAAAACCTTTGTATCTACAACATATAAAGAACTCTTACTACTCAATAACAAAAAGAATAACAACATAACCAAACAATGGGCAAAGGACCAGAATACACATTTCTCTAAAGTACATAAACAAATGGCCAATAAGCACAAAAGGTAGTCAACATCATTAGCCATTAGGGAAATGTAAATCAAAACCACAATGAGGAGAATGACACCTGCAAGATGGTGGACAAACAAGCTCCAGGCCCTAGCTCCCCAATGGAAAAAAAAGTAAACAGCATATGGACTAAAGCTTTGTGGGAATTCTAGAAAACAATTAAGGATCAGCAGCAATCAAATAAACCCCCAACCAATTTGACACTCTTCAGATTGGTAGGAAAATTTGCAGCATTTTTACTTGCTCCTCCTGGACTGTCTCCATGGCACATCATAGTGATGTCAGTTGGGAGGAGGCTGCCCAATTTTCAGTTCCTCCTTTGGATGGAACAAAAGAGAGGCACTTGTTTCCAACATACTGGTCTGTCTAGGGGCTGCCTCAGGCACTTGTTTCTGTCTTTCCTGAACTGAAGTACTTATGGGAATGATGGCATGGTTTGGATATTAGGTTGGAGGTTGCCAAAAGCTGTAGTGAATGCCGCAGTGATTGAGAGCTATGGGGGAACTGTAGAGCCGTGCTGTCTGCAGTCAAGAGATTATTAGCAGAGGACTACAATACATACCAAAGGCTTTGTGAAGAAGCAAGTGTGAGACTCTACGAGAAATAAGACATTTAAAAGCAGACAAGTATACAGAAGAATTGGAATAAAAGTGCACACATGGGCCCAGGGAAGATACATCTCCAGAAAAGGCTCAAGAGGACCTTCAGTCATCAGAGCAGGCTGATTAGTGAAAGTCTTCTGCACAGAGCCAGTCTACAGAGAATGTGAGATGTGGGTATTATTTCAAATGCCCAATTTTCAACAAAAAAATCAGAAGGCATAAAAAGAAACAGGGAATCACAGCCTATCTGAAAGAACAAAATAAATCCACAGAAATCAATCTTAAAGAAACACAGGTCTCAAACTTACTGGACAAAGAGTTTAAACCACTGTTTTAAGTATGATCAATGAGCTAAAGGAGAATATGAACAGAAAACTAAACAGCATCAGGAAAACAACACATGAACAAAATGAGGACATAAACAAAATAAAAGAATTATTTTTAAAAAGAACCTAACAGATATTTGGGGCTGGAAAACATAATACCTGAATTAAAAATTCACTACGGTGGTTCAACAGCAGACTCAAACAAGCAAAAATAATCAGTAAACCTGAACAAAGATAATTTGAAATTTCAGTGTCTGAGGAAAAAAGAAAAAAATAATAAAGAAAAGTAAATAAAGCCTAAGGGACTTATGGTTCTATCAAGTGGACTAACATACACATTATGAAATTCAAAGAAAGTGAAGAGAGAAAGGGGACAAAGACCTTATTTAAAGAAATAATGGCTGAAAACTTCCCAAACTTGAGGAAACACAGGATATAAAAATACACGAAACTCAACTACCTCCAAGTAGGATAAATATAAAGAGAACTGTACCAAGATATATTATAATCAAACTGTTGAAAGTCAAAGACAGATAATCTTGAAAGCAGCAAGAGAAATGCAACTGTTCATATACAAGGAATCCTCAATAAAATTATCAATTGATTTCTCAGGAGACACTTTGCAGGCTAGAAGGCACTGGGATGATATATTTAAATTGCTGAATGAAACAAACAAATAAACAAACAACCCTGTCAAATGAGGATTTCATATCTGGCAAAAATATCCTTCAAAACTGAGGGCAAAATTAAGACATTCTCAGATAAACAAAACCTGAGAAAGTTCATTAACATTAAACCTGCTCTAACAAAAAATACTAAAGAGAGTCCTTTGAGTTCAAATGTAAGGACAGTACAGAATAGCTAAAAGCCATATGAAAATACAAAAGTTATCCAGTAAAGGTAAGTACACAAATATAAAAAATCTTTATTAGTGTAATTTTGGTTTGTCACCCCACTTTTTATTCTTTTTTTTTTTTTTTTTTTTTTTTTGTGGTATGCGGGCCTCCCTCTGCTGCGGCCTCTTCCATTGCGGAGCACAGGCTCCGGACGCGCAGGCTCAGCGGCCATGGCTCACGGGCCCAGCCGCTCCGCGGCACGTGGGGTCCTCCCAGACCGGGGCGTGAACCCGGTTCCCCTGCATCGGCAGGCGGACGCGCAACCACTGCGCCACCAGGGAAGCCCTTTATTCTTTTATAGGATTTAAAAACAAAAGCATAGGATACTTAGAAATCTATGTTAATGAGTACATAATATATAAAGATGTAATCTGTGACAACAATAACATAAAATGGGGGAATAGAGCTTTAAAGGAGTATAGTTTTTTATGTGATTAAAGTTATCAGTTTAAAACAGATTGTTATAACTTTTAGGATATTTTATGTTTCCCCATGGTAACCACAAAGAAAATATTTACAGAATATACACAAAAGGAAATCAGAAGGGAATCAAAGCACATCACTATAAAAAATCAACTGAAAACAAAGGAAGGCAGTAAGGGCTGAAATGAGAGACAAAGAAGCCATAAGATGTACCAAAAACAATGAATAAAATGGCAATAGTAAGTCCTTTTCTATCAGTTATTACTTGAAATGTAACTAGACTAAATTCCTCAATCAAAAGACAAAGATTGGCAGAATGGATTAAAAAGCCAGAATCCAACTATATGTGTCTACAAGAGACTAACTTTAGATCTAAAGACATGCATGGGTTGAAAAAGATATTCCATGCAAATAGTAGCCAACAGAGAACAGGGGTGGCTATATTAACATCGAGCAAAACAGACTTTGTCAAAACCTGGTACAAAAGACAAATAAGGACAACATATGATAAAATGGTTACTCCACCAAGAAAACATAACAATAACATGGAGGTTTCACACTTCCTGATTTCAAAACTTATTACAAAGCCACAATAATCAAAAGAGTGTGGCATTGGCATAAAGACAGACATGTAGGCCAATGGATTAGAATAGAAAGCCTTGAAATAAACCCTTGTATACATGGTGAAAAAATTTTTCCCAAGGTTACCAAGACCACCCAATGGAGGAAAAGACAGTCTTTTCAAGAAATGGTGCTGAGAAAACTGGATATACACATGCAGAATAATGAAGCTGGACCTCTACTTTACACCATATACAAAATTAACTTAAAATGGATCAAAGACCTAAATAAATGTAAGAGGTAAAGCTATACAACTCCTAGAAGAAAACATAAGGGAAAAAGTTCAGGATACTGGGTTTGTCAATGACTTCCTGGATATGACACCAAAAGCACAGGCAACAAAAGACAAAACAGATAAATTGGACATCAAAATTAAGAACTTTTGTGCATCAAAGAACACAATGAACAGACTGAAAATGCCTCCCATGGGACAGGTGAAAAATATCTGTAAATCACATACCTGATAAAGGTTACTATCTAGAATACATAAATAACTCCTATAACTCAAAAACAAAAACACCAAACCTGATTAAAAAGTGGGCAAAGAACTTGAATAGACATTTCTCCAAAGAAGATATAAAAATGGCCAATAAACGTATGAAAAGATGTTCACCCTTACTAATCATTATGGAAATACAAATCAAAACCACATAATATACTACCTTACACCTATTAGGATGGCTATTATAAAACAAAAAAACCCAGAAACAACAAGTGTCAGTAAATATATGGAAATTGGAAGCCTTGTGCACTGTTGACAGGAATGTAAAATGATGCAGTCACTATGGATAACAGTACGACAGTTTCTTTAAAAAAGTAAAAATAGAATTACCGTATGATCTAGCAATTCCACTTCTGGGTGTATACTCAAAAGAATTGAAAGTAGGGCCTCAAGATATATTTGTACACCATGTTCACAGCAGCATTAATCACAAGAGCCAAAAGGTAGAGGCAACCCAAGTGTCCACTGATGGATGAACAGATAAATATAACGTGGTATATACATAAAACAATATTAGTCAGCCTTCAAAATAAAGGAATTCTGACACATTCTACAATATTGAGGACACCATGCTAAGTAAGTGAAATAAGCCAGTCACAAAAAGACAAATACAATCATCAAAATGTTAAATATAGAGTTGCCATATGACCCAGAAATTCCACTTTCAGATACACACCCAAGAGAAATGAAAATATACATCCACACAAAAACTTTAAATGTATGTTCAGAGTAGAATTACTTGTAATAAACACAAAGCAGAAATAAATGTCCATCAACTGACAAATGAATAACAAAATGTGGTATATCCATATTATTACTTGGCAATTTAAAAAGGATTAATTTAGCAATAAAAGTACTAATACATGCTACCACATGAATGAACTTTAAGTGCATTATACAAAGTGAAAGAAGCTAGTCACAAAATACCACATATTGTATGATTCCATTACATAAAATGTCTAGAATAGGTAAATCTATGGAGACAGACCCTAGGTTACTGGTTGCCTAGGGCTGATGGAGGGCTGTTTTGGTGGAATGAATGGGAATGACTAATAATGGGTACAGAGTTTCTTTTGGGCTGATAAAAATATCCTAAAATTGTGAGAATGTACAACTCTGTGAATACAGTAAAAATGCTGAATTGTAACTTTAAATGTGTGAACAGCATGTAAATCTCAATAAAGCTATTAAAATGTAAAAAAAAATTAAGGGACTATATACGAGATCTGTTTCTGGGCTCTCTACACTGTTCCACTGATTTGGGTATGCAGAAAGCACAGTCTTGACTATTGTAGTTTTAGAGCAAGTCTTGAAATCAGATAGCATGAGTGCTCTAATTTCATTCTTTTACACTATTCAGCAATCATTGGTTCTCTTTGTAACTGCTAGATAATCTAGACAAAATCATTAACATTTGTAGAAGGCTTGACTTTTCAATCACTTTGACCTAAGTGAAATTTATAAAACAATCAACAAACGCAGAATACACATTCTTCTCAAAGGAACAGTAAAAAAAAAGACTATATGCTGGACCTTAAAATATACCACAATAAATTTGAAAAGATTGAAATCACAGAGTATATTTCTGCTCACAAGGGAACTAAACGAGAAATTAACAAGAATAAGATATCTAGAATATCCCTACATATTTGGAGGTTAAACATTGTTAGACTGCTTGATATTGTTCCATAGATCACTGAGGTTGTATTTGTATTCTTTTATTTTCATTTTTTCCTCCTTTCTTCAGGTTGGATAAATTCTAGAGATCTGTCTTCAAGTTCACTAATCTTTCAATGTATGGTCTCTAAACTGTTGTTAAGCGTGTCCACTGAAGTTTTCATATCAGGTGTTACAATTTTAGCTTTACAATTAAGCTCTTTCTAGAGTCTCATTTCCTTGCTGATATTACCCATCATTCACTCACTGGGATCACCTTTCCTTTAAATCTTTCAAGGAACTTAGAATAACTTCTTCAAAGTATGTTTCTGCAATTTCTAACATATTGAGGTATGTCAAGACTTGTTTCTGTTGACTATATTTTCTCTGGACTGTGGGTCACATTTACCTCCTTCTAGTATTTTTAATTATACACTGGTCATTGCAGGTTTCACTGTAAGGTACCTAGATTATGTTGTCTTTATTTGAAGAATGTGGATTTTTCCTCTAGCAAAGAGTTAAGTTATTGCTGGATTCCTTTGCGCCTATCAAATTTATTTTTATAATTTATTTGAGCAGGTCTATTCCAGTTTTGAACTTAATCCTAGGGCCTGACTCTTAACCTAGAGCTGCTCTGTCTGATATGGTAGCCAGAAGGCACGTGTGGCTATTAAGATTTAAGTATACATAATTAAAACTAAATAAAATTTAAAATAAATTATTCTTTTGCACTAGCCACATTTAAAGTGCTCAAGAACCAAATGTAGTCCATGGCCATCAAACTGAACAATGCAGAGACATTTTCATTATTGTAGAATGTTCTATTAAACAGCATTGCATTCAGGCTTGGTTCTTAACCCGAGGAAGAATCAATTGAATGACCAAGGTTCTCAGCAATGGACTTACTTCTTTTAACTCACAGCACTCTGGCAGTGCTTTTAAACCACTTGTGTGCAAGCCCTGTGCATGCACTGCAAAAGTCTTGGACAAGTACTGAAGGTGAATAAACACACAGATACCTGGTGTTTCCACCCTAGCCTCCCTCCAAACATATGGGCATAGATTCCTCTGATCTAATATCATCTCCTGCAAGTTTCAGCTCTTTCAAATACCTGGACTTAAATTTCTTCTTCTTTTTTTTTTTTTTTTTTTTTGTGGTATGCGGGCCTTCCTCTGTTGTGGCCTCTCCCGTTGCGGAGCACAGGCTCCGGACGTGCAGGCTCAGCGGCCATGGCTCACGGGCCCAGCCGCTCCGCGGCATGTGGGATCCTCCCAGACCAGGGCGCGAACCCGGTTCCCCTGCATCGGCAGGCGGACGCGCAACCACTGCGCCACCAGGGAAGCCCAATTTCTTCTTTTTTTAATGTAGCAAGAGCACTGCTCTGCCTGAGTTCTACCTTCCTGAGTCAGCAAGAGTAACTCCCAGGCACAATACCAGGGAAATCATTGAGCTCACCTCTGTGCATTCCCAAGCAGCCTGTTGTTCACACATTTTTTTCCAATTTTATAATTGTTTTTTGAGGGAACACAAGATTGGTAATAATTACTCTGACATCACAAGAAGTCTCTATTGCTTTTCAAGGGACCAAAAGCAATTTTTCCCTAATAAGGAAAAGGTTCCTGCAGTATACACTGGAATGATAAGTTTTCATTTATTTCAAACTGACTTAACACCCAATGAAACTCTTCCCTTCCAATTTCCTATAACTTTCAGTATATCTTTTCCTAATATCTGTAAAACTGGTTATTTTCTATAATAGTCAACAGAAAATGAAATTAGGTACATAAATTCCTAAACATTTTCTTAGTAGAAATTTCCCTCCAGGTTTTGCAATAATATGTAAATGATAATGATTACTAATTATGAGTAAACTAAAAGTAAATTAGTAATAGTGTTTACTTAACTTCTAATAACTAGACACTGCTGACCTACCAAATGTGATTACTGAGGTGGAGAGTTATGAAATTACCTTTTCTGGATTTTAATTAGAACATATCTAGAAATGATTACCAACATTTGAGCTGTTAATAACATAAGAAACTAAAAGAGATGAAAAATGCAAGTAATACTTCCCTGAATAGAAAAGTAAGCCAAAACTAACTTATCATTTGTCCATTCACCCTATCCCTCTCTGATCTCTCTTGCCCAGCATCCTAATTCTCTGGCTGTGTATTCTAACTGGCTGTGTATTTTGGCACATTGTTCTGGGAGTAAAAAAAGGGAAGAGTAGGCTGATAAATCCAAGGGAGTAATCTAAACATGTTGCCCAAAAAACGAAGAAGGGAGAAAAATAAAAGCCACGGAGTCCCTTGATTTCAGTAGTATCTGCTGTGCTGGAAAGAGGTACCCCTCCCACCACACCCACAGCTTCTCAGGATCTCAATCTACTGGGGTAGCCTTCAGGTCTAATAAAAAGAAAATGGCAGTCTAACACTGAGGCTACTATATCTCACATCTAATGTATGCATTGTTTATTATGTCAATAATTATTAATTATATGGATTCATAAGTACTTAATACATTAAAGTTGAATTAGAAATGTGTTTATATAAAATTTAAGAAAAGTTGGTTTGTACTTTCCAGATGGTTTAGGATGATCACCTAAAATCTTAAATAGATTTGAGATTACAATTATAGTCATTAAATTAAAAGTTACAGGGACTTCCCTGGTGGCACAGTGGTTAAGAATCCACCTGCCAATGCAGGGGACACGGGTTTGAGCCCTGGTCCAGGAAGATCCCACATGCCGTGGAGCAACTAAGCCCCTGCGCCACAACTACTGAGCCTGCGTTCTGGAGCCCGTGAGCCACAACTACTGAAGCCCGCGTGCCTAGAGCCCTTGCTCTGCAACAAGAGAAGCCACCATAATGAGAAGCCTGCTCACTGCAACAAAGAGTAGACCCCACTCACCGCAACTAGAGAAAGCCCACACACAGCAGCGAAGACCCAACGCAGCCAATAAATAAATAAATAAATACATAAATTTAAAAAGTTACAATTCAAAGTTACTAACACTTCCTCTTCAACTTCAATAATAAAAACTCTAGAACTGCTTTGAATTTTTGTTTTGTTATGAATTATATCAGAAAAGTACTGCATTTCTAGTTTAATAGGAATAATCAGAAATAATGAATAGTATAACAACATTTTATAACTGAAATAATTAAAATAAAGATAACTATAAAATTACTACATAAAAGGGATCTAATCTAGCTTATTCAATTTCTATAATCTCTTCAGTGCTGCAAAAGCCTTTATTTCTAACATGATGACTTTACTTCTCTGGCTAATGCCACGACTAGCATATGGTACTGTGATCCTTTTTGTACAGTTATAACCTTGCAATGCTGAACCTTGTAGTTAGCTAATGGTCAGGAAAACAAAATTCAGTAAATAATACCATTGTAATGAACTGGTTCTTAAGTAAACTTCAATGCATTTTCTCCAAATCCACAAACAAACAACAGTATAACCTAAATGTTAAGTTGGCAGTTATTGCACAAAATAATAGAGATGCTTCTTATACTATCGTAAAACACAAGGCAGAGTTCAGGAAATAGTATTAGTACGCACCAGATGATAGCCTCAGTTTAATAGTTTATTAAGCTCTTTTTTCAGTTATTGTATTCCTGGAATCACAGATGCCTCCTCCTCTTGGTTTGAAAACTTTGTTTGTTTGCTATTATAAATGTTGTAATCTCAATAGAGCTGTCAATTACTTAAGTGCTCATTCTTAATTTTCTTCTTGTATAATATGTGTTGTTCAAACGTTGTTAAATCCTAACAGAAGCCACTCCAACTTCTAAGATTATAACAGGATAAAAACTAAAAAACTGTGTGATAAAGCAAAGTATCAACAAGTTGAAAATTATATAAAAGTCATTCTCTTTGAGAGATAAGACTAATTATCTTTGAATATGTAAATATAACTAGTGTTCTCCATAGGAAAGCAGTAAATACTTGTGGACTGGTTTAGTGACTACTATAAGAAATGCTTTGGAAACTTGGGACAATTTTCAGGACACTTCCTAGTTTTTCAATGGAGTCAATCATTTCACCTATTTTTATTTATTTATTTGGCCATGCCAGGTGGCTTGCAGGATATTAGTTCCCTACCAGGGATCAAACCCATGCCCCATGCAGTGGAAGCACAGGGTCCTAACCACTGGACCACTAGGGAATTCCCCATTTCACCTATTTTAAAAAAAATGTTTAAATGTTTTTGAAACTGTTTTATTAATATGCATATGCAAAGCCAGGAACATCATCCAAACTATTTAGCAGTGATTAACTTAACAGCAATCTCAGTGAAAAATAAGTCTACATTATATTCAGCTCCCTAAAGTCAACTAAAACTTGAATTCTCTTCTGGCTTAGCTGTTTCTCTTAACTACCCTCCTTGTAGTTTTGGCATTATGGAGCTTGGAAGTACTTTTTTATTGCCAAGATACTTCCATACATTCTTAAGCTTAATCCCTTTATTTCCTCAGCTCAATAAAAAACCACCTCACTTCCAGTGACACTTTTGCCTGCACCCTCTCTAGTACAGCGTATTCTTCTTTCATATACTGTTACTTCAGAGGCAGAAAAAAAGGACATGTATTTTTCCTGGTTCCCAACTGTCATTTCCAGTCCACTAATCCTTCATTAAACAACCTTTTCAATTTTGAAATTTCTGTTATCCATTCATAATGCGTGGTCCACGGGCTAGTAGTGGTCTGAAACTGATACTGCCATGAAGCTAGTACTAAAATTCAGAAGAAGCAATTAAACATTTTATAGGAATTTCACAGAGCAAACTTTATGGCTTTGAACCCATTAAAAGAATGTTTGCTTGAATCTTGCATGTCTATATATTTCTTCGTTTCATTTTTTGATAAGTCATTTTTATTATGTTATAAAAGTAGTGGTCCATAACACATTGGAAAAACATTTTTTTAAAACTGGTTTTCACCAAAGACAGTTTGAGAAGCACTGATTTGGATGACTTGCTTCTCATCTGTACCACTGTGATTTGACAACAAAGGTTACTTTCCCACATTAAAACATTTTTTTTCTTGTCAATATTCTAGACAAAAAAGCAAGAATCACCCATACAACACTCTAGCCTCACAATTTCTTGACTCATTTATTCCAATAAAATTTACCTTGAAACAATAACCCCAGCCATATCCTCTCCTTAGTCCTCTTTAATCCTTAACTCTGAAACTCTGCTCTTGGATCACAAACTTTCATTCTCCTACCTTCTTACCAAAACTGCTCTTTACTGTTCTTACTGGAATAAACACGTTGTCCAGATATGGATTTGCTTCCCTGAATGCAATGCTTATTCAAAAACAGCCATCCACGGACTTACAGAATGCCTTACATATCACCATGAGATTCCACACAACATTGTTCTGATCAAGGAACTCACTTCAGAGCACATGAAGTGTTGCAATGGGCTCATGCTCATGAACACTGATCTTACCAAGTTACGCATCATCCTGATGCAGCCAGCTTGATAAAACAGTGGAATGGATTTCTGAAGACTTGATTATAGTGCCAGATATGTGGAAATACCTGGTGGGGCTAGGACAGGGTTCTCCATGACATTGTATATGCTCTAAACCAGAATCCAATATATAGTACTTTTTCATCCACAGCCAATATTCACAGGTCCAGGAATCAAGGGGTTGAAATGGGAGTGGCTTCATTCATTATTACCCATAGTGATCCAATAGCAAGATTTTTGCTTCCCTTCTCTGCAAACTGAGATTCAGTTAATCCAGAGGTCTTAGTTCCAAAGGGAGAAAAACTTCCACCTAGTGACATAACAAAAATTCCATTAAACTGGAAGTTGAAACTGTTACCTGGTCATTTAGGGCTCCTCATGCCTCTGAATCAATATGTAAGGAAGAAGGTTAATGTACTCGCTGGGGTAACTAATTCTGAGTACCAGGGGAAACAGGGTTGCTACTATAAAATGGAGGTAAGGAGGAATATATCTAGAACACAGGAGACCCCTTGGGGCATCTCATAGCCATCTTATGTATTATATCCATCTATATCTAGTGACTGTGTCCTTAAAAAATGAGAGTTAAATAAAGATACATGCAGATAAATGAGAACTGAACTAAACAAGAGCACATGTATATTAGAGAAGAGAAAGAGAGAGAGAGAAAGGAAAAAGGAAGGAAGGAAGGAAGGAAGGAGGGAGGGAGGGAGGGGGAAGGAAGGGCTAAAAGATGTTATTTAAGTTAGGGAAAATAACAAAAAAGGAAAATTCATTCCAACATGAAGAAACAGAGAGTATCTAAAATCAATGATGGATAAACATAGAAGAGTGTATTTTTAATTCTCATAATTTTTTTAAAAGACAATTTATTATTTGAATCAAAATAAATATAAAAATATATGTCAATATATCAAAAGGATGAAGGCAAGTGAAATTTTACTGTTTTAAGATTCTTAAATTTAAACCATGTGGTACATTATTAATATCAAGAAGATTGTGAGAAATACCATGGATTAAAAAAAAAAAACTAAAAACTGTTAAGATGTCAATCCCCCTCCACTCCAATGATCTACTGATTCAACACAATCTAATCATAATCCCGCCAGGCTTTTTATAGAAATTGAAAATCTGATTTTAATATTTATAGGAAAATACAAAGAATCTATAATAACAAAAACAACCTTAAAAAAGAACAAAGTTGGAGGACTTTCAATGCCTAACATCAAAATTTACAGCAATCAATGCAGTGTGGCATTGGCATAAGCATAGAAAAATAGATCATTAAAATAGAATAGTATGTTCATAAATTGATATATATGGTCAATTAATTTTCAAAAAATGACACCAAAGACATTCAATGGGGTAAAAAAACCACCTTTTCAACAAATAGTGCTGGAACAACTGAATATTAACTTTTTCAGAAAATGATCCTGAATCTTATACTATACACAACAGTTAACTCGAAGTAAATCACTGATTAAAAGTTAAAACTAAAACAATAAAGCTTGTAGAGGAAAACACAGGACAATATCTTTGTGATCTTGGGGTGAGGAAACATTTCTTAGACAAGGTACATTAAAATACTGATATATCAGACTTCGTAAAAATTGAAAACCTCTGTCCATCAGAATATAAAATTAAGAAAATGAATAAGCAAGAAAAGACTAGGAGAAAATATTTTTACTACATATATCTGACAACTGACTTTATCTAGAATATACAAAGAACATCTACAAATCAATAAAAAGTCAAATCACCCTATTAAAAGATAGGCAGGGCTCCCCTGGTGGTGCAGTGGTTGAGAGTCTGCCTGCCGATGCAGGGGACACGGGTTCGTGCCCCGGTCTGGGAGGATCCCACGTGCCGCGGAGCGGCTGGGCCCGTGAGCCGTGGCCGCTGGGCCTGTGCGTCCGGAGCCTGTGCTCCGCAACGGGAGACGCCACAACAGTGAGAGGCCCGCATACCACACACACACACAAAAAAGATAGGCAAAAGACTTGAACGGATGTTCAAAAAGGAAGACATATAAATGATCGATAAGCACATAAAAAAGTGTTCAACATTATTAGTCACTGGGAGATGTGAATTAGAACCACAATGATATATATATTACTAGACACTGAATAAAATAATTATAATTAAAAATACTGACAACAATTGTTGGCGAGTATATGGATCAATAAGAACTTCTGTAAATTGCTGCTGAGACTGTAAAATGATACAGCAACTTCAGTGAACAATTTGCGACCCAGCAATTCCACTTTTAGGTTTTTAACCAAGAGAATGAAAACTTACGTCCACGAAAAGACTTGTACAAGAATTCTCATAGTAGCTTTAGTCATAAGGAACAAAAACTGGACAAATTCAAGTTTCCTGTTCCATCAACAGGAAAAAGAATAAGAAATGTAAGTTTATACACAATGGAATACTACTTATCAACAAAAAGGAAAGAACTACTGATACAAAGAGCAACATGGATGAATATCATAAATATTTTGCTGTCACTGTATAATCCACTTGTATGAAGTTCTAGAATAAGCAAAATAAATCTGTGGTTAAAAACAGAAAAGTTGTTTGGTGGGGCAGGCGTGATTGGTAGGGAAGGGAAATAAATGAGGGGACATTCTTGGGATACGGAAATGTTCTATATCTTTATAGGGATGTGGTCATGTCGGTCTATTTGTCAAAATTTGTCAAATTGGTGATTTAATATTTATGTATTTCATTTGCGTGTAAATTTTATCTGAAATAAAAACTGTAAATAAAAAATAAACATATTAATAGTGAAAAACTCTCAATTTCTAATGATCACTAAAGCAAAATAACACTCATGAAGATCTAGTAATATATTTATGATTTATAGATATATTTATTGAAAAAGTTTCCAGATAAATTATAATTTAAAAGTATATTTTATTATATATTTTCACCTACTAATAACATTATTATAATTTTTTACCACAAAGGTTAAATAATATAACAATGAGTTAATATGTAAATTTGGAATTTTTTTCAAGAGTTTCTAATACTGAAACAGGCTATTAGTAACAATGAAAACCATTACCCCCTGAATCATTGCAAAGTATCGACATTAGATATTTAAATTAATTCTAGGAGGTGGTTTGGGAATCTGATCTTTTGTGATCCCAGAGCTTAGTACTATGATAGATGAGTCAAGTAGCAATTAATCAAACAAACCTTTAGGCAAATGTACAAGCACAGACACAGAGCCATTTTCAAAAGAGTGGAGGCCTTGATTTTGAGAATACAAGTTTTATTTTAAAGTGTCCTGATACTTTGGAATAAAGACATATATTTTGTGGTGATTGATATATTCAGATATTTTATGTTCCTCCTGCAATACTTGTGTAAGCAAGTCAAATAATTTTACTAGATATTTGGTTGCATGTAATTGTGTTTCTGAAGATAAAATTTAGCAGAAATATAATCCACCAAGATGTTAACTGAAATCTTTCCTTATGAAATCAGAGAAGTACTGAAGAAACAATACCACAGCAATTTGAATTTTTGTGCCCAAATGGCAGTTTATGAAACTATCAAGTAGTTTTCCAAGAATACTACTACAAAATTTGAGAATTTAAAAATGATAAATTTATAACTTACACAAAAAACTTCACAGTCTTTAGAATAAAGATGGCTTTCATGCCAAAACATTTACAATACAGGCTCCTCAATACTTAGAGACTCCTACTAATTATCAAACCTGTTCATGGTTTAAATTCACACTCCTTGCAATCTTGCCCAACACTGCTTCTTCTGGAAAATAAGGATGGGTTTACTATTACACCGCATAACAATATATCAAAGAAAATGGTATTGTGTACTTAATACAGTCTATTATACTTTTTAAAGTATTAATTACAATGCTGGTGAAGACTAATTTTTAGGGAAATAATTTCAGATTTTGATATCTTAAGATGGCAAAACTATACGTAGATCTTTAGGATTGATATGCTGAAATGCATAGTCATCATTCTAACAGAATGACCCACAGGAATTAGCACAGAAAAAGAATAACAGAAATCCTACATCTACTTTAAAAAGATGAAGAAAATCTTAAGAAAAAAAAAATCAGTCCTTAACAGCAAGATGCAAGATTAGAAAAATATATATTTCTTACCTGCACAAGAATATGACACAAATAAATGTGATCATCTTAGGTATATTGAGATCTCAAGCATATAACTTTCCAGAAAAAGTAAAACTAATTAATGATGTAAAAATATCAGATTAGTGATTGCTGTTGGGGAATGGTAGGGACATGGATTAACTGGAAAGAGCATGAGGGAAAATTCTGGGGTGATAACTAATGATATGCTATGCTGAAGAATTCAGAGGCCAAAGTACTGATGCCTGCATTTAACTGAAATGCATTAAGTGAGTGAGATAAACTGATGGATAGAGGAAAGGATGGATAACACAGAGATAATATAATAAATCAGGCTTAGCAAAATATTAACAATAGATTCCAGGTGGTAAGTAAATAGATATTCACTGTAAAAATTCTTACAACTCTGCCGTATGTCGAAAATATTTCATAAGAAAATGTTGGGGGAAAAAGGTTGAAAGTAGGGATGGAAAAGGATATGACATTCAGATACTTAGGTAGAGTTTAAGGCAAGAAGTATTATAAAAATGATAAAAATGGACATTTCATAATGATAAATCAGTCTACTGAATAGGAAGATACAGTAATCCTAAAGATTTAAGAACCTAACAACATGGCTTCAAAATAAATAAGACAAAAGTTAACAGAATTAAAGGGAGAAAAAGTCATCATAATCATTTGATACTTTAAACACCTCTCTCAGAAACAGATACAACAAGCAAGAATAAATCTATGAATACAGAACTGAAAAAAAAGATTAATCTACTTGGCGTAAATGACATATAGAGAAGAACACGATATTCGGCAACTGCAGAATACACAATATTTTAGAGTACACAGCTCATCTAACAAATAAAGCCTGTCTTGGGGTCATAGGAAAGTACCAACAAATTTCTAAGGACTGAAATCATATAGTTTGTTTTCTCGCCACCATGGAATTAAATTCTAACTCAATGACAGAAAGGTAACGTCAAATCTCCTAATGTTTAAGTATTAAGCAACACACTTCTAAATGCTTCATGGATTAAAGAAGAAATCACATGCAGAAAATAACAAATATTTTAATGTATATAATAATGAAATACAACTTATCAAAAACTTGTGGCATGCAGCTAAAGCAGTATACAAAGAAAAATTAATAGTTTTCATGAAAATATCAATGGTTTGGACTCAATATTGCTAAAAGGCCAATCTTCCTCTAACTGATATTTAGAGTGCATTCAATTCCCATAAAAATACTAGCAGATATTTTTTTTTTTTAGTGGAAAATGACAAGCTGAACAAAGGACCAAGAATCCAGAAACAGACCCATACATATACAGCCACCTGATATACTACAATTCATTGGAGGCAGGAGGAAAGGAGATGATCTTTTTAATACATGATAGTGGGTCCAGTCAACTGGCTATCCATAGGAAGAAAATGATGTACCTTGACCATATAAAAATTAATTTGGAACTGATGAAGACCTAAATGTGAAAGCTAAAATAATCAAGCTTCTAGAAGAAAGCACAGCAGAATGTGTTCATCACTCTGGGAAAGCAAGGGTTTCTTAAACAGAACACAAAACGCATTAACTATAAGGAGAAAAAAAATTATAAAATTTACCTCATTAAAATTAAGAACTTTTGATGACAAAATTAGTCTTCACCAGCATTGTAACTAACAGAATAAAAATGCAAGTCCCAAGCTATATAAGCGTTTGTATCCAAATTATATAAATCAGTAAGAAAAAAACAAATATAATATTAGGCAAAAGCCTAACAGACATTTCACAAAGGATATCAAAATGGTCAATAAATATATGAAGAGGTGCTCAACATCATTAGTGATTAAGGAAATGCAAATTAAAGCCTAATGAAATACACCTATATCTCCATCAAAATGACAGAAATTAAAATAAATAATGATACCAAGTGTTAACTCTCACAACTAGAGATGCTCTTACATTGCTGGTGTAAACTGGTATAACAACTTCAGGAAAATGTTTGGCATTACCTACTAAAGCTAATAAATCTGTGACAGCTATTCTTCTCCTGTGTGTATACCTGTATATGTACCAAAAGTAGTGAATGCTTATGCTCAGCAAAAGACATGTAAAGAACACCCATAGTACTTCATTCATAATAAATCAAAAATAGAAACAACCTACATTTCTAACACCTGTTATTTTCATACAATAGAACATAACACCACAATGAAAAAGATAAACCACTGATAACTGTAACAGTACACATCAACATACTGGCATAAATAACACTGGATGAATGAAATCAGACACAAAAGAGTACATAGCACGATTCCTTTTATATCAAGTTTAGAAACATGCAACATGACCTATGGTAAGTAAGAGTGGTGACTACCCTTGGAAAGGAATCCTGACTAGGAAGAGACATGAAGGAGTTCCTCTGGAGTGCTGTTTCTGGGTGCTGTTTACAAGACTATATACATTGGTCAAAGTTCATCACATTTTTCACTTAAGATATGCATTCCTTACTGTAAGTTATACATCCATTAAATTGTTTTTTTTTTAAGTACAAGTTTAGCTATTCATATCTATTCCTCTATCATTTTTCTTGTTTAGACCCGCATTTTCTCTTGCCTGCATTATTACAATAGGATCTCAACTATTTCTTCAGCCTTGGATGTGTATTACTCAATTCACTTTATGCAGTGCTGCCCAGAAATCTTCTTCAAGAATATACTTTCTATATTACCAGAAAACTAAAACATCTCAGGGCACCCCATTGCCTATAAAATAAAGTCTAAATTCCTTAGCATTTTATTCCTCTAAAGTCCCCTTGAATGAAATCTCAAATAACATTTCTACGTACAATTTTTCTAGGAAGCAATTCGAAAATATATACTTATTTAAAATGTTTATATTCTTTGATCTAGTATTTCCACTTCTAGGAATTCTCCCTAAGGAAATAAACATGGATGTACATAAAAATTTAGCTACAAAAACGTTCCCACTACCAAAAGAAAAAAACATAAACACCCTCCCAAATAGCACATGAGTTCAATAAATCTCAATATATCCATTTATAAAAATACAATATCTGACAAAATATAAAATCAAAGTGAAAAATCAGGTTATCAAGTAGTATATATGATATAATATGCACTGAAAAAAAAGACAAAGGATCTGTATATGATTGTTTTCCCTTCTTGCTTATCTGTACTTTTCCAAAGTTATCTATAGTTTCAAAAAGTTGTAAAAATTTTATAAGACAAAAGAAAAGTTACCAGAATAGATCAAATAACAACAATATATTTCAGCAAGATGGACTGGAAAAAAATGCACAGGCAAATAACTGTATGATAGACAGGAAAGCAAATTAACAAACTGACAGGGGAAAAAATTAATAAAAATTTATAGCCACTATAATAAAGAATGTTGAACATGTTTCCTACTTTTCTTGAAAAATGAAACTCTAAATGTTATGATTTATTTTCCTTTCAAGTATTAGTTTTTTGCCAAACTTCTAATAACTTAACAAATCATTATTTTGCATCTATTAGGTGCTAGCTACTATGTGAACTACAAAGGATACAAAGTGAAGGCAACACTAACCATGGAGAGATTTAGAAACTTGGTTATGTTTTCCTCTGCTGAGGTTACCTTTGATGGTTACATCACTGGCCAAGACTCCGGGTTTACTTGAAGAGATTTGTTATTCTTATGTTCATTTACACACAAACCAAGACAACTACAGGCATCCTGGGGGTATTCACAGGGGATTGGTTCCAGGAGTTCCTGCGTATACCAAACCCCACAAATGCTCAAGTCCCTTATATAAAATGACATAGTACAATGAATACAGTTGACCCTTGAAAAACACCAGTTTGAACTACACAGGTCCACGTGGATATTTTTTCAATTAGTATACAGTTGGCCCTCCATATTCGGGATTTCCACATCTATGGATTCAAAACCTACAGATACGGAGGGCTGACGATATTTAAAACTATTGCCTCTTTATAAATCTCCACCACCATCCACTGACCTATCACACTGAGAAACTAAATAAACCTAACATTTTCATTAAGAAAAGGATGGCCACCCCACTTCCTAAATTTATCAACTTGCCAACATATGTATCCATCCAAGTTCTTGGTATTCCTCTGTTAACAACGAACATAGTTTCACTGTCCCTAGCAAAAGACAACTCTTCCACTTATGTTCTAGATCCTATCCCCTATCAATTTACTTACCTATTCCAGGACTTTGCTACTGCAATACTCTCTTCTCTCCCTTAAAATCACCTTTCCTTCTTTCCTGGTTCACTTCCATCAACATAACAACATCATGCCTTAGAATCTCCCATTAAAAAAGAAAGAAAAACTCACCAACGACACACCCTAACCCTAACCATAAGCCCCCTCTCCATCTATTGCCAATTTCTCTATCTCCATTACAGGGGGATAAAAGTTGTATACATTCACTTGGTTCAGTTCCTCACCTTCCATTCTGTCCTCTAACTACTCCAATGTGTCCTCTGTCCTGGACAAAACTCTTGTCCAGGCTCTCAACATCTCCCATGTGATCAAATCTAAAAGTAATGATTCCATCTTCACCTTGTTTGACCTCTCAACACCAATCAAGGGAACTAATCATTCTCATCTTTTGCAAACACTTCCTTTTCTTGCCTTTTCTGACACCATACTCTCTTCAGTTTCCTTCTACCTCATTTGCTATCATTTCTAGTCTCCCCCGTGTGCTCCTTCTACTTTGGCCAACTAAAGTAGGCCAGCTAAATTATTGACAGACCACAGGGCTTGATCCTAAGCCCCTTCTTTCTCAATTATCTTTCCCTGGTTTGATCTAGACCCACAGCTTTAACTATCTATATGCTGATGACTGCAAGAGCCAAGTGCCTGCTCAATACTTCCATATGGATTTTTAAGAATAATCTCAAATATACCACACCCAGAGAAAATGTAAATTCCCTTCCGAAATACGTTGATCTTCCCCCCAAAACTTGCCCATCACAAAAACGGAAGTGAATATCTATACACTGTTCAAGCCCAAAATAGACTCAGCCTAATTCTTCCAGCTCCCTTATGCCCCAAACCAATCTGTCTTCAAGGTCTACTCACTATACTATTGAAATATTTCCCAAATCTGTCTACTTCTCTAAATCTACAATTGCCCCACTGAGCTACCATCAGTTTCATCTTTGACTTGGACTATTGCAACAGCCTTTCTCCCTCAGTATCTTCTGCATTTATACACAATTTTTAGCCCTTACCATGGCATACAAGACCTTACAAATTTGTCTGCTGCCTATCTCTTCTACCTCATCACTTGCTGCTATCTTCCTTGCTCACTGCACTTCAACCATATTTAAGCTTGGAGTATTTACATCAGTGCCTTAAACACACTAAGCTTGTTCCCTCTCACAGGGCATTGTTGATGTATTCTTTTCTGATGGAATGCTCTCTTCACAGATTTTGCATGGCTGGATCCTTCTCCTCTTTCAAGTCTCAATTCAACTATTCACCAAAATTCAACAATTAAACAAAAGGACTGCCTTGATCACCCTATTTAAAGTGACAATCCTCCTACTAATTGCAGTCACTCTCCATTACCTTTTTATTTTCATTACACCCCTAACTGAAAATACTTTATTCATTTATTTGTTCACTATCTATATTTCCATACTAAAATGTAAGTTCCATAAGAGTAAGAGCCTTCTATATTTGGATCATTGCTGAATTCCCCAACACAGACATATAACAGGTCCTCAATAAAATGTGGATAAATGAATAATATTTCACTAACTTCTTTTAGTTCAATGTATCTTGAAATAGATCTAAAACAGCTAAGCTCATCAGTTCATTAATTCAACAAGCCTATATTTTGTGCCTACACTGTCCTAAGGACTAATAGACACAGATACAGAACAGTTCCTACCTTCATGCTAGGTGGGAAGACAGGCATAAAGTCAATTAACTATACCGCAGTGTGACAAGTACTATAATAGCATGTAAAGTAAAATGTGGGCAAAAAGAAGATATCTATCAATATTGCTTCATGTGAGAGAACTTTATTGAAGAGATGATATTTAAATTAGCTTTAAAGTAGTAGGTAGACAAGCAAGTAACAAGTGGATAGAAGCATGTGTCAGTGAGAGGGGAAAACATGCTTAAAGGTAGAAAGAGTTATAAAGCAACAGACCAACTGTACTTTTTGTACATTGTTCAGCTGTCTTCCTAGAATTTTCTTCATTGTATTGTTGGACTGGATTCATGTCTTCCTCTTTTTTGGTTTATCTTTCATTTTGTTGGGGCTTAGTGCATGGTATAGCTTGCGGCTATAGAGAAGGAGAAACCTGACTAGTGAAATGTTTAGCTGAATTTCTTTAATTAACCTGATGATTACCCCTTGGTCCTCCCTGCTTTTTGTATTTGTCAACTCTGGACCTGAAAGATCTCAGGATCTATAGTTTTCATTATAGCATTTGACAAAAATGAATTAACTATCAAACAAAGATGTGCTAATTATATTCTGGTTAAAAGAGGCACATAGATGTTTTAAAAATATTTTCAACGACAAACACAATTAAGAAAAGTGTACAAATTAAAAGGGTTAATATTGAATTTAGATATTTGGAGTGACTTATTTCCAGAAAATAGTGGTGAGTTAAGACTCTCTGCATGGTGTTCAGGTAATAGAAATTTATGATCAATCTTTCAGTCTTGATAAACCAAGAAGGGAAAATTAACAACTACAAGACAACAACAAAAAAAGGAAACTCAGGGAAGGGGTTGAAGGATGCTGAGACGCTTAGCCTGGGGAAAGAGAAAATAGTGCTAATTAAGGTGAAATTTCTGTGGTATTCTTTCTCAAAACCCAAAATCTCATTCTAATCATAAGAAAATGGTATAGTTCCGGCTTGAGTCCGAAGGCCTGGAACCAGGAGAGCCAATGATGTAAGATTCAGATGTTAATCTCATACAGAAATACCCTCACAGACACACCCCGAAATAACGTTTTAGCAAATATCTGGACACCCTGTGGTCCAGTCAAGTTTTCACATAATTATCATACTATTCCTTGGGGTGCTGGCTAAATTAGGCTAGTTCTAGGCTAGTTTCGATTTCCAAGGACATGCATAGATGGTCAGAGCCTGGCAACAGGAGGCTTTGGGCCTCACTGATACTTGTAGTCGGTAGGATAATATTATAGTGATTTTCAGTTATTGGACCTCAGCTGGTACCTGATGCAGTAGGTGAAGGGCCTAGCCTCTGAGCACTGAATAAGTTAGGCATGGGAATGGAGGTTGGGATGTGGACTTCTGCCAAAAGGGCCAGGGGGGTTGGTATATAAAATATATCCAACGGGCTTTCCTGGTGGCACAGTGGTTGAGAGTCCGCCTGCCGATGCAGGGGACACGGGTTCGTGCCCCGGTCCGGGAGGATCCCACATGCCGCGGAGCGGCTGGGCCCGTGAGCCATGGCCGCTGAGCCTGCGCGTCTGGGGCCTGTGCTCCGCAACAGGAGAGGCCACAACAGTGAGAGGCCCGCGTACCGGAAAAAAAAGAAAAAAAAAAAAAATATATATCCAAAACACGAAAGCAAAGGCCTTGTAATAAAGACTTGGAATATAGCCGGGATAAAGGAAGAAAGTGGTAAGTTCTCTGTACATGGGTGTTTTAGTTAACAAAATAGACGATTTCTAAAAAATCAAATGTTTGAGTTTATAATTGTTTCAAGCACATAAAAATAGTTTTGGCTATCTCTTCAACAATATATTGAATGATCCAAGATTGAATACACTTGGTAGGGCACAAAATGCTAAAAACAGCTGCCCACTTTAAAAGTTTAAATTGAATTTAAATTGAATTTTTCCCAATTTTAATCTGATTTCCACACTGTGATAGGATAGAATCATTTGTGGCATAACAATTCTCCAGCCAAGAACAAGGAAAGCCAGATTAAATTTTTAAAAAATATCTGTTTAAGACATCAGAAGGTTGTTGCTGCAACAATAACTTGAGCAGCTAGGATTCTGAAGAGGGGTTAACTGGAGACAGGTGATTTGAAGATCTGAAGTCATTGTTTTCCCCGAGTTTTAAAGGTTCGGAGAATGGGCAAGAGGCTGAGAAATCCGGCTTTGACTATACAGAGGGCTCCTGCTGGAGGACAGAGAAATCATCTAAGCTTCTGGCAGTTATGCAGGGCTGAAGTGACAAAATTGGAGATTTGAGACTTGGTTCCATCTCAAATCATTTGCTAACTCTCAAAACTGTATAGGGCTTAAAGTTAAAAAGCTAAGCCTTAAGCCCTGTGAAAAGAATAATGGAGTTTCCCATAGTCTTACAATGCTAAAGAGACAAACACTAGAATAGAGGATTCTCCAGGGGTAGAGCCCTAGTGAATACTCTGCTCTCAGTGTGGGAAGCAAAAGTACAGGGGTGAAGCACAAGCAGACCAAGACTTACCAAAACTTTCACCCAGCCTCCATGGGATATAGTAAAGAATTTCACACAGTGATAGAAATGAACTAATAAGGAAACATTTTATGAAGTACGAGAGAAAAGGGACAATTGGTTAAGTGATAACCTTAAGCAGGCAAGAAAAGATGTAAACTAGTGTGAAACAGAGAAGTTGTCCTTAAACAGAAGCATGTAAAAAAGAAAGTAGAAAAGGCAGAGTATATGGGTGCAAATGCAGGTAGGCTGGTGAATGAAATGGTGGGGATAAGCAGAAATTCTTTTTTCTATTGGGAAGCAGACGTTGGATGCTTGAGGAGAAAGGAGAAACATAAAATAGTCCTCCAGAGCGGAAAAGTGAGTGGAAGGTGGCCAGGCAACACCAAGGGTCTACCTGAAGACGGTGGTCATGAACTTGAGGTAAGTTCAGTCAGCAAATTTGTGTGATAGTCTCCTGCCATATAAAGCTGTGAAGGTGTAGAACATGCAGAAAGTTAAATTTATAAAACTTAGGTTTTGCTAGGTGAGCAGGATAAAGGAAGAGAGGGCCAAAACAACTGAGGCTATATTACATGCAAGTTGGTGATAATTATGGTGAGCCACGGAATCCAAACTAGATAAAGAGGGAAGTGAGGACATGAGGGGATTAAGGGATAGTAAAAGAGGTGGTAAGATCAATATAATCAGGTGCCAGGAGAGTTGACAATTTGCTAGAGTTAAGAGTTCTAGAGTGAGCTGGAAAGATAACAAATGGTGGTCTTCAAGCGGGATGCTTGAAATTGAGACTGATTAATGATCAAGAACAGGGTATGACCATAGGGTGTATGGCAGAATAAGTGTAGCGTACGTGGATTATTGGACGAGAGAGATTCAAAGAGATGAGAGGGATATTGAAAGTATCACCTACATAGATATTTAAATCACCAAGAACTGACAGGAGTAGGCTGAAGAAAGAGACAGTGAAAGATCCTAAAATCTTTAAGAAATGAGGGAAGCAACATGGGAGTGTGTACACGAATGCAACAGGAGTGTGTAGTGGGTGATACAATCTGATGCATGGGCATCAAAGCTGGAGGTGTTTAGAGAGAAAAAAGGAACAATGATCTAAAAACACTAATGAGGAACAAGCCTCCAAGCCCAGTGGTCCAACTGCTGGGCGAGGGAATATATTCACATTTGAGAGGACTGCAGTGGAAGCGGTATCCTCAGGGCAGTAATCAGGTTTCAGTTAGAGCAGGAAGGTGTAAGTAATGTTCAGAAAGGAATACCCTAATAATTTGACTCCTTTATCAATGTTTACTAAAAGGCACTGAATTAGGCACTGGGAATAAAACAGTAATAAAGACAATGTCAGCCCTCACAAAACTGTGACTCAAGTAAGAAGTCTCATATAAAAGTGATTACTTTAAAGAATATAACTAAAATTTTATAACAAGCTAACAGTTTTATTAGAATGCATATACTTGGAGAATGATATAGCAAAATATGTGATTATTTTAATATAGCTAATCATTGTGGTATTAATTATAAGCTAAAAACTACTTCGAATTAAGAATATGTGGGGAAAAGTCATTTTTTAATGTAAAGAAAGAGGGGAAAATGGTAAGTGTATGCTTTTTACAGATATTGTACATGCAGTTACCTGAGACAAAGCAGCATCCCGTTCTTCAATCACTGCATTCATTTCTTCTGCAGTTATTCTCTTTTTACATTCCTTGGTCTTGTAGATTCTATCCACAATTATAGCTCCATTCTTCTGAATAGCTATCCCTGTGTCTGCATTGTTTATTCTGTTCAGTAATTCCTGTAATGTCTACCAACACCATTATATGTTAGTCAGACATGAAGTTTTAATATATTTTATTTAATATAGGGTTTTAATTAATAGGCACATGTGAATTGTAAATTGACTGAGTGAAGTTATTGAATTTTCATACTGCAGCAAAGATGTACATTATTAGTGTGTCAATTCTTCTTTTTCCCACATCTTAGTTCTTGAAACCCACTCAATTGAACTTAAGCCTCTAAGATATAAGACTGACATCAAGAAATCTCCTCAGAGAATGGCTTACCATGTCATTTTCTTCAGGGTTAATATTTTCTAGCCTAGAAAAAAGGGACACAGAAAGCCTGATCAGTAGCATTTCCTTAGTGCAGCAAAATGAGTTCGCTTTTTAAATCTTTAGAACCTCAAGTAATTTCATTCGACTAGTCTTTAGAGTCAACCATGACATTGAACATATTAAAGTGCCACCTGCTCGACTCCATCTTTCAATAATGCTCCATATCTTCTGCACTGACTTCAGACTGTTAAGTTATTAATGTTTACTGCTGTATATGACTACAAGGATCAATTGTTCATATGTGCTTAGATGAAGAAAGTTCCCCAGTGATAGAAGTACTCATTCTCATCATTATATTTATTTCTAGACTTTCAATTCTTACCAGAAACTGTATTTCCTCTCCTTTTTGGACATTATCACAAATAAAACAAGGCAAGTATTTTTATTACAAAGTTTAACCATGTTCCCTCAAAAGCAATGACAAATAACTACCACTAAATTTGACCTGAAAATCTCCTGGTGCTACCTATTTGTTGAAACAAATACGCTATATAGAAAGGCTGACCAAAACTGGTCACATTTTTAAATGACTAATGTTATTTTCTTTTTTGCATAACATAGAATTATTCAATTTAAAGACAAAAAAAGTAAACTGGTTCCCTTCATAAATGGACTTTTTGTCTTTTAAGAGTCATAGTGTTTACTGATATGTTTGTTGATGTTGGTAAATTGAAGAAATGCACTTAAAGTAAAGAAAGAAGTTCTAAATGACATATTTAGAAAATGTATATAATTTAGGCAGTCATTAAATTGGGTAGATTAAATGAAAACCTGTAATGGGTACCGGTGAAATGATGGAGATTTTAGAAATGATTTCAATTATTTAAAAATTGTACTTAAAAGCTTAGATATCCAAATTCATGTTTCAAGTTTTCCCCCTCCATTTCTGTGCTCCTGTGATTTAACATTTACCACAAAAAAAGGATACTAGGAAAAGATTACAGAAGACACTTAATAACTTTGTTACAAAATTGTTCCAAACTCCACAGTTCAATCAAACTGCTATAATCATGGAGAGAAAGTATAGATTCTAGAACATTGCATTTGCACAGGAAAAAATATGAACATATATAAAAAAAACTATTTCTACCCATATTTAAATGGTGTAAGTCAACAGGTAGGTGTAGTAATTTTGAATTATATATATTTAATGTTTATCTCAAACTACTAATGTCCCCTTGGATTCTCATTCCAATAAGGGCAAATATGTACTCTTATCTTTTTCTCCCAAAATAAATCAAGTCTTCAAATATCCTGCTTCATAAAAGCTTCGTCTACAAAAACTATGAGGAAAATCACTTCCTTTTTATTCAATTAAAAAACACAGTGGAAAAGTGTAAGATAAAATTCTTACACTTATTTATGATCATATAAAACTATCTGAAGAACATGAGCGGCATTTAACCATCAGTTACTGGTTGGCTAAATATGATTTTTTGGGAAGCCATATGTGATAAGGAATATTTACCTTAATGTTCTTTTTAGATGAAATCAAACTAAGAGTCAATTAATGGCAGTTTCCAAAGAAGTTTCAATTTTTATAAACGTCACAATTTATTAAACTTGATCATTTAAAATGTAAAAAGATACATGGAAATTAAGCATTTAGATTCACAGATTACTGGGAACTTAAAAAAAATTAGTTCTCAACATTATGCAACTCCCTTTTTTTGTTTCAAAGAGTTACATATAATCAAAAAGAAAATAACAGTGTAGGTAGGTTAAGTAATTCATATATTCCAAATAATCAACATAACAAAAAGTGCATGAAATTCCTATGTAATATTTATATGTTTTATTCAGGCAATGCAAAATGAAGAACTGTTACTTTAAGGAAAAGCAAATGAAGAGTTTAAATATTTTAAATAACAGCTTTCAATAGGAAATGGTTAAGATAACTGTATTTAGTCTAATATTAAATTCCTTGCTAACAACCAAAATTTAAAAAAAATTAAAATCAAATTTTCTTACCAGATGTTATATACTAGATCCTCAGCACATAAATTTAGCTTTTTGACTATAAATAACTTATGTGATTGCCCTTAAAAGTACATGATATATAGTGATTTATCATTTTCTGATAAATGGATCTGAATCATGTTTTGGTGAATGAGTGGGTCAGGTATGACACGCAGGACATGAGTGAGCCAAGTCAACCACTTGGCATGTGAATCTCTATTTTGCTTTATTATTAACCTTTATAATTGATATAAATATAGTGATAAATGGTCACTAAGAGGAAAATAAAACTTAAAACCTTTTATTATACAGCAGGTTCTTATTTGCTGTACACCTGCAACTAACACAGCATTGTAAATCAACTATACTCCAATAAAAATTAAAAAAAATAATAAAAATGCCTATTTAAAAAAAATAAGAGGGACTTCCCTGGTGACACAGTGGTTAAGAATCCATGCAAGGGACACGGGTTCGAGCCCTGGTCCAGGAAGATCCCACATGCCGCGGAGCAACTAAGCCCGTGTGCCACAACTACTGAGCATGTGCTCTAGAGCTCACCAGCCACAACTACTGAGCCCACATACATGTGCTTGGCAAGAAGAGAAGCCACCGCAATGAGAAGCCTGTGCACCACAACAAAGAGTAGCCCCCGCTTGCTCGTCACAACTAGAGAAAGCCCGTGTGCAGCAACAAGGACCCAACGCAGCCAAAAATAAAATAATTAAAAAGAAAAACTCTTAAAAACTCTTGTACCTACTAAAGTCTGCCTTTGTAGTGCAAACTCATTCATAGACAATATGTAAATGAACAGGTATGGTTGTGTTCAAATTTGCATTTCTTTAAAAGTTTCAGTAAGTATTTGTCACAGATATCAAAGATCAACTACACAGTAATTTAGTCTCAACTAGATTATATAGAGTAGGGATGAGCAAACTTTTTTTGTAAAGGGTCAGATAATATTTTAGGCTTTACCTTATGTTCTCTGTTGCAGCTACTAAATTCTGCCTTTGAAGAAGAAAATCTACTCATAGACAATATGTAAATGAACAGGTGTGGTTGTATTCAAATAAAACTTTATTTACAAAACAAGTGGAAGGCTGGATTTGCACCACAGGTCCTTACTTTGCTGATCCCTGATACAGAGTATTGAAAAATGAGATCAGATCTTTGATGTTAATACACCGTAAGTGCCAATTCAGTATATTTGACACATTTTTCTGAGGTGGGTCATTTAATATCTAGTTAAAGATAAAAAATCAACAATAGTGGCTTCCAGAAAATTAAATTCAGTCCTACAATAAGGACATTACTTACTGTATCACTTAAGAAAACAAAAATTAGACAAACAACTTACCTTTAAGAAAAAGGAAGCAATTTGAAACAGTTATATAAGACACATAATTTTCTATGTAAAATGACCTTTTAGGTTTAAGGTTTACTAGCAGCATGTACAACACATAAAGTTTTACTAGTTTAATAAAGACCAAGTAATAGTTGGTATTAAATGACATACAGCCAACAAACTATACATTATGTATCATTAATATGAAGTTTACAATTAAACAAAAGAATTTCAACCTTTCGTAATCTTTAAATTATGCCTACAACAGTCTAACTAGACAGTCATGATAATCAGTAAGACTATTGCTGAAGTAAATGTCCATAGGTTCAAGTTTCAATTGATTTCCTATACCATGCAAATTCTGACTGACAACCTTGCACTCTAAGTGAAAAGACTCATGCATGAAATGTCACATTTCTTGATTTATTCCTAAATCAGTCAATATCACATCTTTCCTTTCTGAACCTATAGTCCTTTACCTTGTTCAATGGGAGGAAGCAAAACTTTGACCCCCAAATGATAAAAAGAACTAGTGATCAGCTTATCAAAAATTCTAAATTTTTTTTTCTCTAAGTCTCCTTTCTTACACAGTGCCACCTTTAATATAAAAAATACACCAACAATAACATTGAAAAATAGATACCATGGTCTCAAAAGTTGGAATGTACATATGCAAACATGTCTATATTGACATGCATATGTAAGTCATTTTAACCTGAATCCTTTTTACTTTTTCCTAGTTTTGGATAAAAGGAAAAGAGACAAAGAAAAAAGCATTAAAAATTCAAGAGGTAAGGGAAAGCAGAGAAGCGGCAGAATAATAAGACAAGACAAACATTATACAGAAAGATGCAAAGTAGATCAGAAGTGGAAAAGATGATGAGAGAAAAAAGAAGGAAGGAATTTCCAGATTATAGGAAGCAAGAAGTAAGGAATTAAAACAAAAAGATGTGAAATAATTTTTACAATTTCATCTTATACTCAATGCCTCTAAATATGCCTTTCAGTCAAGCAAAGCTCAGTTATAAATTGGTTCTATCTTAACAAAGATTTAGTCTAAAATGCACTATTGAAGTTCAGAGCCTATAGACTTCAACTGAGTAGAAAAGAACCTCCACAGTGCCATTTAAAACTGTACTGACATGCTATTTGTTGTTGTTGTTCTTGCTTCTTATGTATGATTTTTCCTGATCCCCTCACCTGAAGCCCTGGACTGTAATACAGCTGTCTATAAACTTTTCTTAGGAACCAATAATTCTTCATATCACTTGATACTATTTTAAGTATTTATGTAATTATTCATATTTACTTAATGCTGATCTTAACTAAATTGAGACCATAATGCTGTGTTCCCAGCAACTAGCACTGTACTTGACACATAATAAGTATTCAATAAATATTTATTGAATGGACTAATTAACTAAAAGATAAGTCTTGGGATGGGACTGTTTTCCTTTTCTCCATTCCCCATTCCTCCCTCAATAGGAATGCTACCAAGAACAAAATGAAAAAGGCTCTGCCTCAAGGAACCCTAATTTTCATGTATTGTAATAAAAACTATAACAAAACATATGTACAGATTAAAGTAAATAGACAATGGAAGTTTTAAAAGTTTAGGGAAGAAGGATAGGCTCAATTTAGATTCATCACTTAAAGAGACAGAATGAACAAAACTAAGAGACCAATTTAATAGGAGTTCTGAGGAAGAAGTTTTTGTTTCGATATGTGGGCAGGAGGTTGTGCTGCTGATAGGTACAGGGAATTAAGGAGGATCAGGTTTTAAAAATAAATGAATAATTCCATTTTGGATATGCTAGGGTTGAGATGCCTGTATAGCTCTGAGGTAGATAAGTCCTACAATGTGTAAGTGACTGACTATGACTCTTTGGGTAGGTAGTCAACCACTCTAAGTTTTTTCACCTATAAAGCCTGAATATCACTCAATGAGTTGTGACATTGTATAAAAAACTGATTTGTTATCTTTGGGGGGTGAATTTTATTTCTAAAAACAGTAAAAACTATTTAGAAGCAAATTTTATGAATAAAATTGGTCATCAATCTACATAAAAGATTTATGGTCATAAATTACATGCTAAGTATAGTACTGTGCAGCAGTTGATGAATTGAAGGTAATAGTACTTGCAAATCCCTAAAGAAAAGTTCTAAAGTTATTAATAGCTGCATTACTAAAAAAAAGAAAAACGGTATCTATTTTGAAGAGCATGTTTAAAAACATTTGGTCCCAGCAACTGTTTTTGTAGATAAAAACAAACTGATTCTGAAAGGTATATGGAAAGGCAAACATACCAGAATAGTCAAAATAATTCTACAATAAAAGAGCAAAGTTTAGAGGGATGACATTACCTGATTTCAAGATGTAACATAAAGGTTTAGTAATCAAGAATGTGTGGTATTGGCAAAAGGACAGAAACACAGATCAATGGACAGACAAGAAAGTCCTGAAGTTAACACACATGAATAGTCAAATGACTTTTGGCAAAGGTGCAAAGGAAATTAGTGGAGAAATGATACCATTTTCAACAAATGGTACTGGAATAATAAATGTCCACATGCAAAAAATAAAAGACCATTTACATGTACGATGTATCACTTTACACAAAAATCGACTCAAAATAGATTGTAGACCTAAATGTAAAACACGAAATTTATAACTCATAGAAGAAAACATAGGAGAAAAATTGGTGCAACCTTACATATGACAATGAGTTTTAGATTCAATACCAAAAGTACAAAACATGAAAGAAAAAACAATCAATGAACAGGATTTTTTCAAAATTTAAAACTTATATCCTGCTAAGCGCACTGTTAAGAGAAGAAAAATACAAAACATGTACTGGAAGAAAATATTTGAAAACCACATACCGGAAAAACGACTTACATCCAGAATGTATAACGAACACTTAAAATTAACAAAAAGGAAACAAACAACCCAACTTAAAATCTGGTCAAATATCTGAACAAACATTTTACCAAAGAAGATACACAGATGGTAAATAAACATATAAAAAGGAGCTCAATATCATCTGTCATTAGAGAATGGCTAATGTTCAAAATAAGAAACAAAGCAAAACAAGAATGACAATTCCAAATGCTGGCAAGGATGGTGAGCAACAAGAACTCTGATTCATTGCTGATGGGGTGGGCATATCCCTATAAAACATGACCCTGGAGCAGGTTGCAGTGCCAGAAAGTAAGAAAGTGTTAAAAAAAAATCAAAGGGCTGGGAACATGTCAAAGGCGTGTAGGAGCCACTTAAAAGAGTTTCCAATGGTCAGTGTTGGAATACTACACAATAGCAAAGATCAATAAAACTAAAAGCTGGTACTTTGAGAAGATAAACAAAACTGATAAACCATTAGCCAGACTCATCAAGAAAAGAAGGGAGAAGACTCAAATCAAGAGAATTAGAAATAAAAAAGGAGAAGTAAAAACTGACACTGCAGAAAAACAAAGGATCAGGCTTATAGAGTTACTACAAGCAACTCTATGCCAATAAAATGGACAACCTGGAAGAAATGGACATATTCTTAGAAAAGCACAACCTGCCGAGACTGAACCGGGAAGAAAGAGAAAATATAAACAGACCAATCACAAGCACTGAAATTGA